>NW_018744200.1:0-49694 GCF_001683475.1 Chenopodium quinoa | reverse complement strand
ATTTGACTTTCATATGATTTAAAAAAGCTTTTTTTGAATATGTTTGACTTTTATTTGAATCATTTAGCTATGTTTGAATGTGTTTGACTTTCATTTGATTTAATTTGCTTTGTAGAATGCATTTGAATTTCATTTGATACAATTAGCTTTAATGAATGCATTTTACTTTGATTTGATTCAAAAACCATTGTTTGAATGTGTTTGACTTTCATTTGATTCAATTACCTTTGTTTGAATGTGTTTGACTTTATTAGATTCAATTTGCTTTGTAGATTGCATTTGACTTTCATTTAATTCACTTAGCTTTGTTAAATGCATTTTACTTTCATACGATTAAAAAAGCTTTGTTTGAATGAGTTTGTCTTTGATTTGATTCAATTGGCTTTGTTGAAAGCATTTCACTTTCATTTGATTCAAAATGCTTTGTTTGAATGTGTTTTGACTTTCATTTGATTCAATTAGATTTTAAAATGCATTTGACTTTCATTTGACTTTATTAGCTTTGTTGTATGCATATGACTTTAATTTTGATTCAAAAACTTTGTTTGAATGAGTTTGACTTTCATTTGAATCAATTAGCTTTGTTTTGAATGTGTTTGACTTTCATTTGATTTAATTAGCTTTATAGAATGCATTTGACTTTCATTTGATTATGAGCTTGTTGAAGCATTTGACTTTCTTTTGATTAAAAAAGCTTTGTTTGAATGTGGTTGACTTTCATTTGATTCAATTAGCTTTGTATTATTGTGTTTGACTTTCATTTGACTTAATTAGCTTTGTAGAATGCATTTGACTTTCATTTGATTTAATATGATTTGAAAAATGCATCTGACTTTCATTTGATTCAAATAGCTTCTTTGAATGCATTTGACTTTTAATATGATTCAAAAAGCTTTGTTTGAATGTGTTTGACTTTCATTTGATTCAATTAGCTTTTTAGAATGCATTTGACTTTTATTTGACTTTATTAGCTTTGTAGAATGCATATGACTTTAATTTTGAATCAAAAACTTTGTTTGAATGAGTTTGGCTTTTATTTGAATCAATTAGCTTTGTTTGAATGTGTTTGACTTTCATTTGATTTAATTAGTTTTAATAGAATGCAAATGACTTTCATTTGATTCAATTAGCTTTGTTGAAAGCATTTGACTTTCATTTGATTAAAAAAGCTTTGTTGAATGTGTTTGACTTTCATTTGATTCAAATAGCTTTGTTTTATTGTGTTTGACTTTCATTTGATTCAAATAGCTTTGTTTGAATGTGTTTGACTTCATTTGATTCAATTGGCGTTGTAGAATGCATTAACATTCATTGATTCAATTAGCTTTGTTTGATTGTGTTTGACTTTCATTTGATTCAATAAGCTTTGTAGAATGCATTTGACTTTATTTGATTTAAATAGCTTTGTTTGAATATGTTTGATTTTCATTTGATTCAATTAGCTTTTAAAATGCATTAGACTTTCATTTGATTCAAAAACCATTGTTTGAATGTGTTTGACTTTCATTTGATTCAATTACCTTGTTTGAATGTGTTTGACTTTTATTAGATTCAATTAGTTTTGTAGAATGCATTTGACTTTCATTTGATTCACTTAGCTTGTTAAATGCATTTTACTTTCATACGATCAAAAAGCTTTGTTTGAATGAGTTTGACTTTCATTTGATTCAATTAGCTTGTTGAAAGCATTTTTCACTATCATTGTGATTCAAAATGGCTTTGTTTGAATGTGTTTGACTTTCATTTGATTCAATTAGCTTTTAAAATGCATTTGACTTTTCATTTGACTTTATTAGCTTTGTTGTATGCATATGACTTTAATTTGATTCAAAACTTTGTTTGAATGAGTTTGACTTTCATTTGAATCAATTAAGCTTTGTTTGAATGTGTTTGACTTTCATTTTGATTAATTAGCTTTATAGAATGCATCTGAATTTCATTTGATTCAATAAGCTTTGTTGAAGCATTTAACTTTCTTTTGATTAAAAAAGCTTTGTTTGAATGTGGTTGACTTTCATTTGATTCAATTAGCTTTTGTTTTTATTGTGTTTGACATTCATTTGACTTAATTAGCTTTGTAAGAATGCATTTGACTTTGATTTGATTCAATATGATTTGAAAAATGCATCTGACTTTCATTTTATTCAAATAGCTTCTTGAATGCCATTTGACTTTTATATGATTCAAAAAGCTTTGTTGAATGTGTTTGCTTTCATTTGATTAATTAGCTTTTTAGAATGCATTTGACTTTTATTTGACTTTATTAGCTTCGTGGAATGCATATGACTTTAATTTTGAATCAAAAACTTGTTTGAATGAGTTTTGCTTTATTTGATATCAATTAAGCTTTGTTTGAATGTGTTTGACTTTCATTTGATTAAATTAGTTTTATAGAATGCAATTGACTTTTGTTTCGGGGTTTTTTGATGTCCTGCGGGAGTGTTACAATTCCGAGACTGGAACCGGACGCCTGTACCTGCAAAATAACGGAGACTCCTGTGAGCTCCGCCTCCAACGGTCAAGTTAGTACCTGATTAAGGAGTAATTAATGCGGAAATTAAAGTGATTTGGTCTCTCTAGGTGAGAGTGTTTAATGTAGGTAATCTGCTTTGTTAGCGAGATCAGCCGGTTATTACTGTGTGTAATTAATGTGTTTTTTCCGTAATGTTTCTGTTCTCTTTTTGTAATTCCCCTTAATGAGGATTAAGGGAGGTATTTATAACCTTGGGAAACGTGCCCATCCTAGGTTTAGGTAAACCTAGGGCCGATTGGGCTTCCCTCGGAAGTTGGGCCTGGGTGGCCGGTTTCTCCATTAGGCATAGAGTATGCCACATGTCTTCACATAACAGGTCCAAGGTGGACGAATAAGCGTGTGCCACGTGGGAAGCCCTGACTGTTCCAACTGGGGGACACTTGGCAGGACCTGATTGGTCCACGTGGCGCATTCCGATTGGTGGGAGCAAAATCCCCTAATCATTTGCCCCTCACAGGTGGCACGTGATTGGTCACGTGTTACCTGTGACAGGTGTCGCACTGTAACAGGCGACGGCCTGCTACAAGTGTCAGTCGGCGAAAGGACGAGAGATTTTCCCGCCCAAATTTTGAATTCTGAAAGTGACCCTTCGCCTTCTCACTTCGCCTATATAAGGGATAGTTGTCTTGAGTCATTTTTCACACTTTGAGAACTTTTTGAGAACATTCGGACCCCTGAACTTGCTCTGACATTTTGGACCTTTTCTGCCTACCGCCTGTTCTGACAAGCCGACTGCACGGATTTCCAGAACTTCATCAACCGTCACTCGTTCAGGTAACTCAGTTCTCTTACTCTTAATTTTCTTTTTATTTTCTGAAATGGCACCACGGAAGCACACGACACGACCTAGGTTAGTGATCAGCCGGTCACCGGGACGGCTGAATCTAGGACTAGGAGTGCCGCCTGCCCTTTTCCAGACCCATCTTTGCCCTTTATACAAAGTCCGACTGTATCTGTGTCTATGCAGAGCAGGATGGCCAGAACGAAAAAGACAGCTAGGATCTCAAATTCAGACGGCTCCTCCCACAGGGTGCCGCTTAGTGAAACATCTGACCAGGCGCCAGATGTGGAAGTGAAACAAGGCGGCCTGGATGCCGGCAATTCTGTGGGGGGAGTCATAGTGACCCCTTCCCATTTAACAGTTAACAAATCTGCTCCTTTTCAAAGAGAGGAGGCGGGCCCCTGCGGGAGAGGGGAGGAGTCGTCCTCTTCAGACTCGTCGGAGGACGATTCCGAGTCAAGCTCTTCTGGCCATGCTTCTTTGGGTACAGAAGAGAAAAAACAGCCGCCTGCAAGAGGCGAGACTTTCTCACGCAGTTGAGAAGGGGGACAATTGGGCGGAACCATCCGCCTCTTACCGAGAGCTAAATACCCCCTACTACTGCACGGTACCTCGGGGCCGAATCACATCCATGTAAGAGAAAGTGGAGAGCTTTATTGCAAACCACACCATGGGCCCCGACTTTCTAGTGTTAGTGCCGGATCCAGAAGACACAGTCGTCTGGCCGGCTGGTTCCAGTTATGAAAGCGCCTGCTTTGGCTGCTACGAGGCGGCCATCAAGGCAAGGCTTCGCTTCCCATTACATCCGGCTGTTCAGCGGATTTTGGATGGGTATGAGTTGGGGTTATGGCAGTTAGCCCCAAACTCCTGGGTCATCGTACTCGGCTATGTGGCCGGGTGCGAACTGCACGGGGTGGAGCCGAGCTTCGAGGCTTTCGCCCATATGAACTATCTCAGCCGGACCCCTAAGACAGGCGGTACCGGCTGGTATCAATTGACAAGCCACAGGGGCTACCTCATGACAAGAGGTAAAGCAAACAAGTGGAAGGACTGGCGGAGCACCTTCCTCATCATTGATAGTTCAGACATTGAGCAGAACAAGCGCTTCAATAGGTGGAACAGGAATCCGCCCCTTCTTGCAGGCGGTCGTAGCATGCCGCCTGTTCCCCCAAGGCTAAGAAAGAGATCCTTGATAAAGGACTCTTTAAAGTAGAGTCGAGGGTCGACTCTACTTCACGGGTACGAGAGCAAGTACCCCTGCACTGCGTCCCGAGCTTCAAGTGGCTCTAAGACGAGTACTTTTTGGCCGCCTGCGGCCTCAGCAGTCGGTGCTCAAGAGGTAGTCGGCCTGTCGAATACTTTGTTGTTCCATACATTTGTTGTTTATCTTTTATTAACTTTGTTGTTTGTTTTTGCAGCTGACGCCATGAGCAAAATCACCGCCTCCAAGACTGCGGCGGCCATGTTGCGGGCCTCTATTATGCAACAAGCTTCAACCGACTCCCCCAAGAAGGGGGCACCCTTGGTGAGCTCCGAACCTTTCACCCTCTTTTTGGAGTGTTTATGCATATACTGACTTTTTTCTTCTTTTTTAGACGGGTGCTCCAAGAGCTTCATCTTCCCAACAGCCGGACCCCAAGGCCCGGAAGACGACTGTTGGGAGCTCTCCTTGGTTCTGCCAGGAAACAGGTGGCGGCTGAAAAACAGCCGGCCACTTCTTCTAACTCAACTGGGCCGCCTAGAGGTATGAAGTTGTCCTTGTAAATTTTAGACTTGCTCCCTTTTTACTAAGTCTAATCCGTTTGTTTATGCTTGATGCAGCCGGCCCCCAGGAGCCTGACTTGGTAGAGATGGCCAAGTCTATGATCAGGCAGTTCCTCCAGCTGAAAGGGAGGCGGTCAGGGGTGTCGGCACCCTTGACCTTGACGGGATTGCAGGGGTCCTTGCTGAGGTATACTTAGCATATTTTTGAGTATTTGAATTTATGGACGCCTGTTTTCTTTTTTGTTTGGAAACTGACGCCTGTTTTTTTGTACTTAGGCCCTGCTCCGAGTTAACGGCCTTCGCAAGCCGCTTGATCGGAAGAACAAAGAGGTAAAGGCTGCAAAAGCTATGGCCGCCTCTGACTGTGATAAGGCAATGTTTCAAATTGCCCAAAATGAAGTACTGACCATTGATATTCTTTATTATCAGGCGCAGGCTACCGCCGCTGTTCGGGCTCAGTTAGAGGCGGCCCAGAAGAAGAATGACGAGCTGGAGGCGACCATCACAAATCTCAAGGCCGAGCTGAAACCTCTTCGCCTGAAAATGTACTCTTACGAAGCCATGGAGAAATCCTTGGCCAGCGTAAAGGAACGCCTGGTGACCCAGGAGAAGAGTCTTACCCAAGAGCTCTCGGAAAAGGCCGAGCAAGAGAAGAAAGAGCTGGTCCGGGAGATGATGGAAGACTCCGCTCAAATCCAGCGCATGACATGGGGCCGCCTCTTCCCCAGTGCCGACTTTGCCTCTTGGGAAAGAACGTACCGCCAGTGTTCGGATACATATAATCAAGAGATCCTGGCGGCTGCTGAAGAAGAGGCGTTGGAGGAAGCGTTGGAGGAGGAGGAGGAGCCGGTAGTGGCGCTTGTGCCGCTTGGGGGTAAGGCATCAAAAAAGGATGCAGCTGAAGCCGAGTCCGAGCAAGAAGAGTGCTGACCAGGCGGCAGCTGCTAATACTGAACTGCCCCTTCTTAAGCTTTATGTATTCTTTCCACGGCCTGCGTGCCGTTTGCTTTGTATTTACCCGGCCAGGGGGCCGGGGCTTTGAATATTTTGCTGGTCTTTAATGACCGGCTTATTTTTAATGAATTTTTGTTTTGCTTCAAATTTGTCTAAGTATTCCATATCTAATATCCAATTGTTCACTAGACCGACTGTTTTACATGGCCGAACGTTGCAGACAGGTACGGATAGTTAGTACGCCGCCTATGCCCCTGGACGACTGGTTGTCTGTTTCCAGGATAGACGATCAGTCGGCCATTTATCCAATCAGTATTCGAACTATTTTGTTTGGATCCTTTTTAGGCAGGCGGTCTTGTCATTTGTAAATTTAACCAAGTAGGAAAGTGGTCTGACCAAGTAAATAGAGTATTACCAAGTCGCCAAGGAATTGAGTAGTAGAGATAACAAGCGGCGGGTACCGGTTGTTTCCCTTTAATGCCAATGTTTGTTGGCTTTTAACTCATAATTTGTTAACCTAGCAAGAGTAGTGGTTGAGAGCCCCTGTTTGTTAAAAACAGGCGGACGACTCATACCTTTTAGGCTCCATACTAAGTTGAGTGAATATTAAGTTAACATAGGAGTTACTTAGTCTTCGTCACAATCTAGATTGAGTAGTAGAGGTACCAGGCGGCGGATGCCGGCTGATCCCCTTGATTTGTCAATGTTTGTTGGCTATTAAATCAATAGGTTACCTAGTAGGAATAGGGGTTTGAGTGCCCCTGTTAGCCAAAAAACAGGTGGTCTACTCAAACCTTTTAGGTTCCATACCAAATTCGAGGGAGTGACTATGAGTTAACGTTGGAGTTACTCAGTCGCCGTCACTTTTGCTTGAGAAGTAGAGGTACCAGGCGGCGTAGGCCGGCTAGACCCCTTCATTCGCCAATGTTTGTTGGCTATTAACTCAATAGGTACCCCCTGCATTTATCCCAAGTAATACAGGCGGTCATCTGACTCAGATGTCAACTGCTACCACTGGTTTGGTTAGTGATAGAGTTATCCTTGTCTCAAAAAACGGCTGCGTGGTTGCCCTTGGGAACAGTCGTATAGGTGCTGTGTAATTAGTTTATAGAACAATGTTCCACCCAAAAGGGAGCTGCTCTCTGCGACGAATTTCATCCGGAGGGATGCCGTCGGACGCCTGCTATGATGTTGGGACAGGTCGTATTAGTTTTGTAGATTTGATCAGTTGGCTTGGCGCCTGGTCTGATCATTCGGCCTGTGGCCTTGGTAAGTTCTTGGTGAACGTAGGTGCTAAGTAAAAGGAGGGTAGCCGCCTGTTAGGCACAGGGTCGGCCAGGCCCTAATCTTTTTAGCTAAGTATTAGGGGGTGGCTATGTGTTTGGAACCAGTCGGCCATCTTCTTATGGAGAGTAGCCGACTATATGCCCAGACGACATGCCCCTATTGTGAGTGAAATACTCAATGGAGAGTAGCCGACTGTAAAGGTACAGACGACATGCCCCTCTGAAGATAGAGTGAAAAACTCAATGGAGAGTAGCCGACTGTAAAGGTACAGACGGCATGCCCCTCGTAGTACAAAATTGAATAGTAAGTGCAAACTTTTATTAAGTAGCTCTTTACTTTTACATCATTCAAAAGAAATATTTCTTAAGATTATCTACATTCCAAGTTCGAGGCAACGGTTGTCCGTCTGGTGTTTCCAGACGGTAGGTACCGTCCCTGACTTCCTCATAGATTCGGTAGGGTCCTTCCCAGTTGGGAGTTAGTTTGCCAGACTCATTAACCCTACCAACTGCTTCCATTTTTCTAAGTACAAAGTCCCCTACTTTGAGTGGACGCCTGTGTACTTTTTTGTTGTATGATCTAGTCATTCTCAGGCGATAGATCTCATGGCGCAAGACAGCATTGCCCCTCTTTTCAGGAAGTGAGTCTAATGTCAGGCGCATGGCTTCCCAGTTTGCCTCTTCGTCATATAGCATTACTCGAAGAGTCGGCTCGTAGTTTCTATTGGAAGAACAGCTTCCGCACCGTAAGTTAGGAGGAATGGAGTTTCTCCAGTTGCCCCTTTTTTAGTCGTCCTAATGGCCCAGAGAACATGTGGTAGTTCATCCGCCCATAGGCCGCCTGCTCGTTCAATCTTTTTCTTGAGACCGTCTGAGATGATTTTATTAAAGGCTTCTACCTGGCCGTTTGCTTGTGGACGGCCGACAGATGCAAAGTAGTTTGCAATTCCTTGATCACCCAACCAGCTTTTGAGAACAGGCGTCTCAAATTGGGGACCATTATCAAAAACCATAGACATGGGAACCCCGAACCGAGTGATGACATTTTTCCAAATGAATGAAATTACGTCTTTCGTCTTGATTCCCTTTACAGCCTCCGCCTCTACCCATTTAGTGAAGTAGTCGACGGCAACAAGTATGTACCTCCTTCCGCCTGTAGCAGGCGTATATGGACCCAGAATGTCCATGCCCCACTTAGCAAACGGTAGTGGGCTGTGAATGGTAGTGAGGTCAGTAGCCGGACGGTGAATTAGTTTGCCAAACCTTTGGCACTTGTCACATTTTTTCACCATCTCCATTGCATCTGCTTCCAAAGTAGGCCAAAAGTAGCCCTGCCGCCTTGCCCTTTGAGCAAGCATCCTACCACCTATATAAGAAGCACAGTAACCAGAGTGAAGATCGTCTAGTATCTCTCGTCCCTTTTCTGGAGTAACACACTTTAAGAAGGGTTGAAGGTACCCCTTTTTGTGAAGTTCTCCCTTTATCATTTCAAAACAGGTGGCTCGTTTTTTCAGTGCTGCCGCCTGTTGAGTATCATCCGGCAGTGTACCGTTTGTCAGATATGCCCTGATTGAATCCATCCAGGTTGAGCTTCTGTCTAGGATTCCAATAGGGTTTTCCTCGATACTTCTCTTCTCCATTACTTCCCAAAAAACAGTTCGAGGAGTATCAGAGGAGGCGGATAATGCTAATTTTGACAGTGCATCCGCCTGGTTGTTTTCTGATCTCGGCACTTAGATCAGATGGAAATCCTCAAGGGAGCCGACTGCTTGTCGGACCGCCTGTAAATACTTGATCATGGCCGGATGGGTTGCTTCGTATTCGCCATTGTACTGACTCACTATCAATTGTGAATCGGAACAGGCGTCTATTTTTCTTGCCCCTGCCGCCTCGCACATGCGGATCCCGGCTAGTAAAGCTTCATATTCTGCCTCATTGTTTGAAGCCTGAAAACTGAAGCGTAGAGCATACTCGTACCTGTCGCCCTCTGGCGACTGACATATGACGCCTGCTCCACAACCATTTGAATTAGAGCTTCCGTCCACATATACCTTCCATACTTGGTCTGGAACTTGAGAGTCAGGAGGACGAGTCATCTCAACAATAAAGTCAGCAAAGGCTTGCCCCTTCACTGCTTTTCTAGGCTCGAAAGTAACTTCGAGGCTCTGTATTTTTATGGCCCATTTGATCATTCAGCCTGACGACTCCATGATGGTCAGTGGCCGCTTGATAGGTTGGTCTGTATACACGACGACTGCATGTGCCAAAAAGTAGGGCTTCAATTTTTTAACAGCCATGAAGAGTGCAAGACCAAATTTCTCCACTAGGGATACCTCAACTCGGCATTTTTCAGTACGTGACTGACAAAGTAGACCGGGAGCTGACAGCCGTCCCTTTCAGCAAGGAGAACAACGCTTAACGCATGATCAGAGACGGCCAGGTACATGTAGAGAACCTCTTTGGGCAAAGGGCTGACCAGCCTCGGCAAGGAATGCAAGTGAACTTTTAATTTATGGAAGGCGGCCTCAGCATCCGGCCCCCATTCAAACCTTGCCTTTTTCTTAATTGCCTGGAAAAAGTATAGGCATTTGTCGCCTGATCGGCTTAGAAATCTTCCCAAGGCCGCCAGACAACCTGTTAACTTCTGAACCTCTCGGATGGTACGAGGCGACTGCATGTCAATGACCGCCTGCACCTTCTCAGGGTTCGCCTCTATTCCTCTTTGATTGATAAGGAATCCGAGAAATTTCCCACACTCAACTCCAAATACACATTTCTTGGGATTGAGCATGACATGGTGCCGCCTGAGTGTGGCGAAAGTTTCTCGGAGGTCCGACAGATGATCTTTCTGAAGTTTAGTCTTGACAATCATATCATCAATGTATGCCTCGACGTTTCTCCCAATCTGATCAAAGAACACAGTGTTTATCATTCGTTGGAAGGTAGCCGGGGCATTCTTAAGACCAAACGGCATGACTGTGTAACAGTATAACCCCTGATCAGTGACGAAGGCCGTCTTCTCCTGATCTTTCTTCCATAAAGGAATTTGATGGAAACCAGAATAGGCGTCCATAAAACTCATCAAGGCATGGCCGGCTGTTGAGTCGACCAGGTTATCAATTTTAGGCAGAGGGTAACTGTCTTTGGGGCACGCCTTGTTTAAGTCTGTGTAGTCTACACACATTCGCCAGGTGCCATTCGGCTTTTTAACAAGCACCACATTTGCAACCCAGTCTGGGAAGTAACATTTCCGAATGAACCCTGCATCAAGTAATTTTTTAACTTCGGCGGCTGCCGCCTGACTTCTTTCTTCGCCATGGTTCCGCTTCTTTTGCCGTACCGGCTACTTTTTCGGATTCACGGCGAGTTTATGTACCGCCAGATCAGGACTAATGCCTGGCATTTCATGGACTTCGAATGCAAAGATGTCCTTGTATTCTTTCAATAGGTTGTGAAAGTTGTCACCAAGGTTTCTCAGAGCAGTCGTCCCAACTTTGACTGTTCGGTCAGGACGTGAGTCGTCTAAGATCAGGTCCGCATGCTCACCAGCCGGCTGAGGGCGGAACTCATCCGGCCGCTCCTCTGCCAATGATTGCTATTTTCTTGCTTTTCTTGCGGCCCCTGTCTGGGATGCCTTTCTCTTTTTGCCGCCTGCTTCTTGAACAGGCGCACTCTCCTTGTCAAGGTCTGTTTTTTCACCGATTGACCCAGTAGCCATAACAGTGGGCTTGACATCCGAGAGATAGCACTCTCGGGCCATCCTCTGATCTCCCCTTAGGGAGCCGACCGTTCCATTATCCCTCTCAAACTTGAGCAACATAAGAGACGGGATTATAACAGCCTTGGAATTATTCAGGGTAGGTCGACCCAGAATCATGTTGTAGGCCGAGAGTTCCTCTACTACCAGGAACCGGACTACCATGTGTCGCCCAGGCGGATGGGTAAATCTACTCGTCCCAGTGGGTGGACGACTCCTCCTCCAAACCCTACTAAAGGGTGGGAGGCCGGATGTATGCAATCAGTCTGATATTTTAGTTTCGACAGACATTTGCTACTGATGAGATCTGAGGAGCTTCCGGTATCTATGAGGATTCAGCCAACTCTCTGGTTGGCCACTTTACATTCAATAACGAGAGGGTCGTCATGCGGCCCCCTTACCCCTCCTAGATCTTCTTCAGTGATGACAATCTCAGGAAATGAATATTTGGACGACCGTTCTTGGTGAACGGAATTTACATCTAACCGCCTGATATTGTCTTTGTTGCCCCTAATAGTGGGGCCGCCTCCTGAGAAGCCTCCTGCATTGGTGTAGACGACTGCATCATCTGTATCAGAGCTGTCGGCCTGCTGATTCTTTTTGGCCGTCTGCTTTTTTGAGGAAGTGTTCCCCGTAGATTTCTTGACATAAGTGTCAAGATCACCTTGCTCAGCCAGGCGGTGTAGGTACCGCATGAGACTGATGCAGTCATTGGTGTGATGACCAACATCATCATGATAAGCACAGAATTTATCTTGGTTCCGGTTGTTTGCAGAACCCTTCATGGGGACCGGCTTCTCAATTAAGATCCATCCCTTGATTTCTTTTAGGATAAACTGGTTATCCTTGTTAAACGCATACTTTGGGGAGTATGTTTGAATTCTTTTTTCTTTTTCTGGGCCGGCTGTTTAGAGGAATCAGCCGCACATACCTCTTTTCTTTTCTCATCTTTGTTAGACGACTGTTTCTGTCGTCCTTCTCTTTTGTCGAACCTTTTCCCGTCCGACTGTTTTATCGTACAAAGATCAGTCGCCTGTATATAGGCTTCTGCTTCAATCAAGGCCTCTTGAAGAGTCGCCACCCTTTTTCGAACCAAATCAAATTTGAAGGTAGACCCGTCTTTTAGACCTCTGAAAAAGTCAGTATAAGCTACCTCATCCGGTAACCCTTGAATCTGTATTCTCATCAGGTTAAACCGCCTGATGTAAGAACGAAGCCCCTCCTTCTCGCCTTGCTGAATTGTTCCCAAATCAAGGGTCGTTTTCTTCGCAGGGATGTTCATGGCGAAGTTGGAGGCAAATAAGTAAGCAAGCGTCCTGAAGCTATTTACACAACCAGTCGGCAGGTTGCCGAACCATTGTTGTGCGATTCCTTTGAGAGTCGCTGGGAAACACTTGCACCAAGTGGGATCATCCAACCCTTGAAGGTACATCAGGTTGGTGAATGCCATCAGATGGTCTTCTGGGTTAGTAGTGCCGTCATAGGCGCCTACTATTACATTTTTCACTTTGGCTGGCTGAGCAACTTCAGTAATTTCCTTGGAGAAGGCCGACGGCTGTTCACCAAGTCTAAGAAACCGTAGCTGCCAGTCCATAGGTTGGACGTTTTTTGCTGCAGGTCCACCAAACGGAGGTGGCTGCAAAAAATAATGTTGTTGCGGCACAAATGGTAAGTTTGGTACCGCCTGGTCGCTATGAAAGCCGGACTGACGGGAGGTGCCTCCTGACTGACTCTCATGATACGACTGAGTATGCCTCATCGAGGCATTTCGCAAACTGTCTTGAAAGTTTGAAGTAGAGGCCGACTCTGACAATCGGTCACTCTTCTTTTGCTGTAGCAGTAGCCGAGCATCTGTGAATGTTTGCTTCGACCTGTCCGCCTGAATATGACGAACAGGTTTCCTATTTCCTGTAGGATAACGGAATTTTGTGAAATCAAGGGCAGGTGGCTCCCGCTTCCTAGATTTAGGATGAGAAGTCGCCTATCGCCCTTGAACTGGCTTCCTCTTCAGTGAAGTGGAGGGTTTCTTGGCCGACTGCTCCTTGACTGGAGCAGGCGGCTTCTTGTTGATCAACTCTTGAATCTCTCCTTTGAAGTCCCTCATGAAGGTCATGAGTTCGTTCCTTGTGATGGGAGCAGACCCATCAGTCGGCTGTTGCCGAACAGGCGGTGCGCCTGCTGGCTCGCTTCCTGTTTGAAGATGCTCCCGTTCCCTCCTTTCGGTATGACGGGTACGTCGGGCCCTTAGGGTCCTGTCTGAAGCTGTATGAGCTTCAACTTCAAATTCACTTTTGGTATCATGGTCCGACTGAACTTGAGGGTCGTCAAGGGACGCCTCTCTTCAGGAGTCGGTACAGACTTGGATGCCATCTCAGAAGTACTCTCCGCACAGACGGCGCCAAATGTTTCGGGGTTTCTTATGTCCTGCTGGAGAGTTACAATTCCGAGACTGGAACCGGACGCCTGTACCTGCAAAATAACGGAGACTCCTGTGAGCTCCGCCTCCAACGGTCAAGTTAGTACCTGATTAAGGAGTAATTAATGCGGAAATTAAAGTGATTTGGTCTCTCTAGGTGAGAGTGTTTAATGTAGGTAACCTGCTTTGTTAGCGAGATCAGCCGGTTATTACTGTGTGTAATTAATGTGTTTTTTTCCGTAATGTTTCTGTTCTCTTTTTGTAATTCCCCTTAATGAGGATTAAGGGAGGTATTTATAACCTTGGGAAACGTGCCCATCCTAGGTTTATGTAAACCTAGGGCCGATTGGGCTTCCCTCGGAAGTTGGGCCTAGGTGGTCGGTTTCTCCATTAGGCATGGAGTATGCCACATGTCTTGACATAACAGGTCCAAGGTGGACGAATAAGCGCGTGCCACGTGGGAAGCCCTGACTGTTCCAACTGGGGGACACTTGGCAGGACCTGATTGGTCCACGTGGCGCATTCCGATTTGTGGGAGCAAAATCCCCTAATCAACTTTCATTTGATTCAATTAGCTTTGTTGAAAGCATTTGACTTTCATTTGATTAAAAAAACTTTGTTTGAATGTGTTTGACTTTCATTTGATTCAAATAGCTTTGTTTTATTGTGTTTGACTTTCATTTGATTCAATTAGCTTTGTTTGAATGTGTTTGACTTTCATTTGATTCAATTGGCGTTGTAGAATGCATTAGACATTCATCTGATTCAATTAGCTTTGTTTGATTGTGTTTGACTTTCATTTGATTCAATATGCTTTGTAGAATGCATTTGACTTTCATTTGATTTAAATAGCTTTGTTTGAATATGTTTGATTTTCATTTGATACAATTAGCTTTATAAAATGCATTAGACTTTCATTTGATTCAAAAACCATTGTTTGAATGTGTTTGACTTTCATTTGATTCAATTACCTTTGTTTGAATGTGTTTGACTTTTATTAGATTCAGATAGCTTTGTAGAATGCATTTGACTTTCATTTGATTCACTTAGCATTGTTAAATGCATTTTACTTTCATACGATTCAAAAAGCTTTGTTTGAATGAGTTTGACTTTCATTTGATTCAATTAGCTTTGTTGAAAGCATTTCACTATCATTTGATTCAAAATGCTTTGTTTGAATGTGTTTGACTTTCATTTGATTCAATTAGCTTTTAAAATGCATTTGACTTTCATTTGACTTTATTAGCTATGTTGTATGCATATGACTTTAATTTTGATTCAAAAACTTTGTTTGAATGAGTTTGACTTTCATTTGAATCAATTAGCTTTGTTTGAATGTGTTTGACTATCATTTGATTTAATTAGCTTTATAGAATGCATTTGACTTTCATTTGATTCAATGAGCTTTGTTGAAAGCATTTGACTTTCTTTTGATTAAAAAAGCTTTGTTTGACTGTGCTTGACTTTCATTTGATTCAATTAGCTTTGTTTTATTGTGTTTGACTTTCATTTGATTTAATTAGCTTTGTAGAATACATTTCACTTTCATTTGATTCAATATGATTTGAAAAATGCATCTGACTTTCATTTGATTCAAATAGCTTCTTTGAATGCATTTGACTTTTAATATGATTCAAAAAGCTTCGTTTGAATGTGTTTGATTTTTATTTGATACAATTAGCTTTTTTTGAATGTGTTTGACTTTCATTTGTTTAATTAGCTTTGTAGAATGCATTTGGCTTTCATTTGATTCAATATGATTTGTAGAATGCATTTAACTTTCATTTGATTCAAATAGCTTCTATGAATGCATTTGACTTTAATTTGATTCAAAAAGCTTTGTTTGAATGAGTTTGACTTTCATTTGAACCAATTAGCTTTGTTTGAATGTGTTTGACTTTCATTTGATTTAATTAGCTTTATAGAATGCATTTGACTTTCATTTGATTCAATGAGCTATGTTGAAAGCATTTGACTTTCTTTTGATTAAAAAAGCTTTGTTTGACTGTGCTTGACTTTCATTTGATTCAATTAGCTTTGTTTTATTGTGTTTGACTTTCATTTGATTTAATTAGCTTTGTAGAATGCATTTGACTTTCATTTGATTCAATATGATTTGAAAAATGCATTTGACTTTCATTTGATTTAAATAGCTTCTTTGAATGCATTTGACTTTTAATATGATTTAAAAAGCTTTGTTTGAATGTGTTTGACTTTCTTTTGATTCAATTAGCTTTTTAGAATGCATTTGACTTTTATTTGACTTTATTAGCTTTGTAGAATGCATATGACTTTAATTTTGAATCAAAAACTTTGTTTGAATGAGTTTGGCTTTTATTTGAATCAATTAGCTTTGTTTGAATGTGTTTGACTTTCATTTGATTTAATTAGTTTTATAGAATGCAAATGACTTTCATTTGATTCAATTAGCTTTGGTGAAAGCATTTGACTTTCATTTGATTAAAAAAGCTTTGTTTGAATGTGTTTGACTTTCATTTGCTTCAAATAGCTTTGTTTTATTGTGTTTGACTTTCATTTGATTCAATTAGCTTTGTTTGAATGTGTTTGACTTTCATGAGCTTTGTTTGAATGAGTTTGACTTTCATTTGAACCAATTAGCTTTGTTTGAATGTGTTTGACTTTCATTTGATTTAATTAGCTTTATAGAATGCATTTGACTTTCATTTGATTCAATGAGCTATGTTGAAAGCATTTGACTTTCTTTTGATTAAAAAAGCTTTGTTTGACTGTGCTTGACTTTCATTTGATTCAATTAGCTTTGTTTTATTGTGCTTGACTTTCATTTGATTTAATTAACTTTGTAGAATGCATTTGACTTTCATTTGATTCAATATGATTTGAAAAATGCATCTGACTTTCATTTGATTTAAATAGCTTCTTTGAATGCATTTGACTTTTAATATGATTTAAAAAGCTTTGTTTGAATGTGTTTGACTTTCTTTTGATTCAATTAGCTTTTTAGAATGCATTTGACTTTTATTTGACTTTATTAGCTTTGTAGAATGCATATGACTTTAATTTTGAATCAAAAACTTTGTTTGAATGAGTTTGGCTTTTATTTGAATCAATTAGCTTTGTTTGAATGTGTTTGACTTTCATTTGATTTAATTAGTTTTATAGAATGCAAATGACTTTCATTTGATTCAATTAGCTTTGGTGAAAGCATTTGACTTTCATTTGATTAAAAAAGCTTTGTTTGAATGTGTTTGACTTTCATTTGCTTCAAATAGCTTTGTTTTATTGTGTTTGACTTTCATTTGATTCAATTAGCTTTGTTTGAATGTGTTTGACTTTCATTTGATTCAATTGGCGTTGTAGAATGCATTAGACATTCATCCGATTCAATTAGCTTTGTTTGATTGTGTTTGACTTTCATTTGATTCAATATGCTTTGTAAAATGCATTTGACTTTCATTTGATTTAAATAGCTTTGTTTGAATATGTTTGATTTTCATTTGATACAATTAGCTTTATAAAATGCATTAGACTTTCATTTGATTCAAAAACCATTGTTTGAATGTGTTTGACTTTCATTTGATTCCATTACCTTTGTTTGAATGTGTTTGACTTTTATTAGATTCAATTAGCTTTGTAGAATGCATTTGACTTTCATTTGATTCACTTAGCTTTGTTAAATGCATTTTACTTTCATACGATTCAAAAAGCTTTGTTTGAATGAGTTTGACTTTCATTTGATTCAATTAGCTTTGTTGAAAGCATTTCACTATCATTTGATTCAAAATGCTTTGTTTGAATGTGTTTGACTTTCATTTGATTCAATTAGCTTTTAAAATGCATTTGACTTTCATTTGACTTTATTAGCTTTGTTGTATGCATATGACTTTAATTTTGATTCAAAAACTTTGTTTGAATGAGTTTGACTTTCATTTGAATCAATTAGCTTTGTTTGAATGTGTTTGACTTTAATTTGATTTAATTAGCTTTATAGAATGCATTTGACTTTCATTTGATTCAATGAGCTTTGTTGAAAGCATTTGACTTTCTTTTGATTAAAAAAGCTTTGTTTGACTGTGCTTGACTTTCATTTGATTCAATTAGCTTTGTTTTATTGTGTTTGACTTTCATTTGATTTAATTAGCTTTGTAGAATGCATTTGACTTTCATTTGTTTCAATATGATTTGAAAAATACATCTGACTTTCATTTGATTCAAATAGCTTCTTTGAATGCATTTGACTTTTAATATGATTCAAAAAGCTTTGTTTGAATGTGTTTGATTTTAATTTGATACAATTAGCTTTTTTTGAATGTGTTTGACTTTTTTTTGATTTAATTAGCTTTGTAGAATGCATTTGACTTTCATTTTATTCAAATAGCTTCTATGAATGCATTTGACTTTAATTTGATTCAAAAAGCTTTGTTTGAATGTGTTTGACTTTCATTTGAATCAATTAGATTTGTTTTAATGTGTTTGACTTTCATTTGATTTAATTAGCTTTATAAAATGCATTTGACTCTCATTTGATTCAATTAGCTTTGTTGAATGCATTTGACTTTAATTTATTTAAAAAGCTTTGTTTGAATGTGTTTGACTTTCTTTTGATTCAATTAGCTTTGTAGAATGCATTAGACTTTCATTTGATTCAAATAGCGTTGTGTGATTGTGTTTGACTTTCATTTGATTAAATTAGCTTTGTTGAATGCATTTGATTTTCATTAGATTCATAAAGTTTTGTTTGAATGTGTTTGACTTTCATTTGATTCAATTAGCTTTGTAGAACGCATTAGACTTTCATTTGATTCAATTAGCTTTGTTTGAATGCTTTTCACTTTCAATTGATACAATTAGCTTTTTAGAATGCATTTGACTTTCATTTGATTAAATTAGGTTTTTGGAATGCATTTGACTTTCATATGATTCAAAAACCTTTGTTTGAATGTGTTTGACTTTTATTTGAATCAATTAGCTATGTTTGAATGTGTTTTACTTTCATTTGATTTAATTATCTTTGTAGAATGCATTTGACTTTCATTTGATTTAATTAGCTTTGATGAATGCATTTGAATTTCATTTGATTCAAAAAGCTTTGTTTGAATGTGTTTGACTTTCATTTGATTCAATTGGCGTTGTAGAATGCATTAGACTTTCATTTGATTCAATTAGCTTTGTTTGATTGTGTTTGACTTTCATTTGATTCAATTAGCTTTGTTGAATGCATTTGACATTCATTTGATTCAAAAAGCTTTGTTTGAATGTGTTTGACTTTCATTTGATTCAATTAGCTTTGTAGAATGCATTAGAGTTTCATTTGATTCAATTAGGTTTGTTTGAATGCTTTTCATTTTCAATTGATTCAATTAGCTTTGTGGAATGCATTTGACTTTCATATGATTTAAAAAGCTTTGTTTGAATATGTTTGACTTTTATTTGAATCAATTAGCTATGTTTGAATGTGTTTGACTTTCATTTGATTTAATTTGCTTTGTAGAATGCATTTGAATTTCATTTGATACAATTAGCTTTAATGTATGCATTTTACTTTGATTTGATTCAAAAACCATTGTTTGAATGTGTTTGACTTTGATTTGATTCAAAAACCATTGTTTGAATGTGTTTGACTTTCATTTGATTCAAAAAACCATTGTTTGAATGTGTTTGACTTTCATTTGATTCAATTACCTTTGTTTGAATGTGTTTGACTTCTATTAGATTCAATTAGCTTTGTAGAATGCATTTGACTTTCATTTAATTCACTTAGCTTTGTTAAATGCATTTTACTTTCATACGATTCAAAAAGCTTTGTTTGAATGAGTTTGACTTTCATTTGATTCAATTAGCTTTGTTGAAAGAATTTCACTTTCATTTGATTCAAAATGCTTTGTTTGAATGTGTTTGACTTTCATTTGATTCAATTAGATTTTAAAATTCATTTGACTTTCATTTGACTTTATTAGCTTTGTTGTATGCATATGACTTTAATTTTGATTCAAAAACTTTGTTTGAATGAATTTGACTTTCATTTGAATCAATTAGCTTTGTTTAAATGTGTTTGACTTTCATTTGATTTAATTAGCTTTATAGAATGCATTTGACTTTCATTTGATTCAATGAGCTTTGTTGAAAGCATTTGACTTTATTTTGATTAAAAAAGCTTTGATTGAATGTGAATGACTTTCATTTGATTCAATTAGCTTTGTTTATTGTGTTTGACTTTCATTTGACTTAATTAGCTTTGTAGAATGCGTTTGACTTTCATTTGATTCAATATGATTTGAAAAATGCATCTGACTTTCATTTGATTCAAATAGCTTCTTTGAATGCATTTGACTTTTAATATGATTCAAAAAGCTTTGTTTGAATGTGTTTGACTTTCATTTGATACAATTAGCTTTTTAGAATGCATTTGACTTTTATTTGACTTTATTAGCTTTGTAGAATGCATATGACTTTAATTTTGAATCAAAAACTTTGTTTGAATGAGTTTGGCTTTTATTTGAATCAATTAGCTTTGTTTGAATGTGTTTGACTTTCATTTGATTTAATTAGTTTTATAGAATGCAAATGACTTTCATTTGATTCAATTAGCTTTGTTGAAAGCATTTGACTTTCATTTGATTAAAAAAGCTTTGTTTGAATGTGATTGACTTTCATTTGATTCAAATAGCTTTGTTTTATTGTGTTTGACTTTCATTTGATTCAATTAGCTTTGTTTGAATGTGTTTGACTTTCATTTGATTCAATTGGCGTTGTAGAATGCATTAGACATTCATCTGATTCAATTAGCTTTGTTTGTTTGTGTTTGACTTTCATTTGATTCAATATGCTTTGTAGAATGCATTTGACTTTCATTTGATTTAAATAGCTTTGTTTGAATATGTTTGATTTTCATTTGATACAATTAGCTTTATAAAATGCATTAGACTTTCATTTGATTCAAAAACCATTGTTTGAATGTGTTTGACTTTCATTTGATTCAATTACCTTTGTTTGAATGTGTTTGACTTTCATTTGATTCACTTAGCTTTGTTAAATGCATTTTACTTTCATACGATTCAAAAAGCTTTGTTTGAATGAGTTTGACTTTCATTTGATTCAATTAGCTTTGTTGAAAGCATTTCACTATCATTTGATTCAAAATGCTTTGTTTGAATGTGTTTGACTTTCATTTGATTCAATTAGCTTTTAAAATGCATTTGACTTTCATTTGACTTTATTAGCTTTGTTGTATGCATATGACTTTAATTTTGGTTCAAAAACTTTGTTTGAATGAGTTTGACTTTCATTTGAATCAATTAGCTTTGTTTGAATGTGTTTGACTTTCATTTGATTTAATTAGATTTATAGAATGCATTTGACTTTCATTTGATTCAATGAGCTTTGTTGAAAGCATTTGACTTTCTTTTGATTAAAAAAGCTTTGTTTGACTGTGCTTGACTTTCATTTGATTCAATTAGCTTTGTTTTATTGTGTTTGACTTTCATTTGATTTAATTAGCTTTGTATAATGCATTTGACTTTCATTTGATTCAATATGATTTGAAAAATGCATCTGACTTTCATTTGATTCAAATAGCTTCTTTGAATGCATTTGACTTTTAATATGATTCAAAAAGCTTTGTTTGAATGTGTTTGATTTTCATTTGATACAATTAGCTTTGTTTGAATGTGTTTTACTTTCATTTGATTTAATTAGCTTTGTAGAATGCATTTGGCTTTCATTTGATTCAATATGATTTGTAGAATGCATTTGACTTTCATTTGATTCAAATAGCTTCTATGAATGCATCTGACTTTCATTTGATTCAAAAAGCTTTGTTTGAATGTGTTTGACTTTTATTTGAATCAATTAGCTATGTTTGAATGTGTTTTACTTTCATTTGATTTAATTATCTTTGTAGAATGCATTTGACTTTCATTTGATTCAATTAGCTTTGATGAATGCATTTGAATTTCATTTGACTCAAAAAGCTTTAATTGAATGTGTTTGACTTTCATTTGATTCAATTGGCGTTGTAGAATGCATTAGACTTTCATTTGATTCAATTAGCTTTGTTTGATTGTGTTTGACTTTCATTTGATTCAATTAGCTTTGTTGAATGCATTTGACATTCATTTGATTCAAAAAGCTTTGTTTGAATGTGTTTGACTTTCATTCGGTTCAATTAGCTTTGTAGAATGCATTAGAGTTTCATTTGATTCAATTAGGTTTGTTTGAATGCTTTTCATTTTCAATTGATTCAATTAGCTTTGCAAAATGCATTTGACTTTCATTTTATTAAATTAGCTTTGTGGAATGCATTTGACTTTCATATGATTTAAAAAGCTTTGTTTGAATATGTTTGACTTTTATTTGAATCAATTAGCTATGTTTGAATGTGTTTGACTTTCATTTGATTTAATTTGCTTTGTAGAATGCATTTGAATTTCATTTGATACAATTAGCTTTAATGAATGCATTTTACTTTGATTTGATTCAAAAACCATTGTTTGAATGTGTTTGACTTTCATTTGATTCAAAAACCATTGTTTGAATGTGTTTGACTTTCATTTGATTCAATTAGCTTTGTTTGAATGTGTTTGACTTTCATTTGATTCAATTGGCGTTGTAGAATGCATTAGACATTCATCTGATTCAATTAGCTTTGTTTGATTGTGTTTGACTTTCATTTGATTCAATATGCTTTGTAGAATGCATTTGACTTTCATTTGATTTAAATAGCTTTGTTTGAATATGTTTGATTTTCATTTGATACAATTAGCTTTATAAAATGCATTAGACTTTCATTTGATTCAATTACCTTTGTTTGAATGTGTTTGACTTTTATTAGATTCAATTAGCTTTGTAGAATGCATTTGACTTTCATTTGATTCACTTAGCTTCGTTAAATGCATTTTACTTTCATACGATTCAAAAAGCTTTGATTGAATGAGTTTGACTTTCATTTGATTCAATTAGCTTTGTTGAAAGCATTTCACTATCATTTGATTCAAAATGCTTTGTTTGAATGTGTTTGACTTTCATTTGATTCAATTAGCTTTTAAAATGCATTTGACTTTCATTTGACTTTATTAGCTTTGTTGTATGCATATGACTTTAATTTTGGTTCAAAAACTTTGTTTGAATGAGTTTGACTTTCATTTGAATCAATTAGCTTTGTTTGAATGTGTTTGACTTTCATTTGATTTAATTAGATTTATAGAATGCATTTGACTTTCATTTGATTCAATGAGCTTTGTTGAAAGAATTTGACTTTCTTTTGATTAAAAAAGCTTTGTTTGACTGTGCTTGACTTTCATTTGATTCAATTAGCTTTGTTTTATTGTGTTTGACTTTCATTTGATTTAATTAGCTTTGTATAATGCATTTGACTTTCATTTGATTCAATATGATTTGAAAAATGCATCTGACTTTCATTTGATTCAAATAGCTTCTTTGAATGCATTTGACTTTTAATATGATTCAAAAAGCTTTGTTTGAATGTGTTTGATTTTCATTTGATACAATTAGCTTTGTTTGAATGTGTTTGACTTTCATTTGATTTAATTAGCTTTGTAGAATGCATTTGGCTTTCATTTGATTCAATATGATTTGTAGAATGCATTTGACTTTCATTTGATTCAAATAGCTTCTATGAATGCATCTGACTTTCATTTGATTCAAAAAGCTTTGTTTGAATGTGTTTGACTTTCATTTGAATCAATTAGATTTGTTTTAATATGTTTGACTTTCATTTGATTTAATTAGCTTTATAAAATGCATTTGACTCTCATTTGATTCAATTAGCTTTGTTGAATGCATTTGACTTTTATTTGATTTAAAAAGCTTTGTTTGAATGTGTTTGACTTCCTTTTGATTCAATTAGCTTTGTAGAATGCATTAGACTTTCATTTGATTCAAATAGCGTTGTGTGATTGTGTTTGACTTTCATTTGATTAAATTAGCTTTGTTGAATGCATTTGATTTTCATTAGATTCATAAAGTTTTGTTTGAATGTGTTTGACTTTCATTTGATTCAATTAGCTTTGTAGAATGCATTAGACTTTCATTTGATTCAATAAGCTTTGTTTGAATGCTTTTCACTTTCAATTGATACAATTAGCTTTGTAGAATTTATTTGACTCTCATTTGATTTAATTAGCTTTGTTGAATGCATTTGACTTTCAGTTGATTTAATAAGCTTTTTTTGAATATGTTTGATTTTCATTTGATACAATTAGCTTTATAAAATGCATTAGACTTTCATTTGATTCAAAAACCATTGTTTGAATGTGTTTGACTTTCATTTGATTCAATTACCTTTGTTTGAATGTGTTTGACTTTTATTAGATTCAATTAGCTTTGTAGAATGCATTTGACTTTCATTTGATTCACTTAGCTTCGTTAAATGCATTTTACTTTCATACGATTCAAAAAGCTTTGATTGAATGAGTTTGACTTTCATTTGATTCAATTAGCTTTGTTGAAAGCATTTCACTTTCATTTAATTCAAAATGCTTTGTTTGAATGTGTTTGACTTTCATTTGATTCAATTAGATTTTAAAATGCATTTGACTTTCATTTGACTTTATTAGCTTTGTTGTATGCATATGACTTTAATTTTGATTCAAAAACTTTGTTTGAATGAGTTTGACTTTCATTTGAATGAATTAGCTTTGTTTTAATATGTTTGACTTTCATTTGATTTTATTAGCTTTATAAAATGCATTTGACTCTCATTTGATTCAATTAGCTTTGTTGAATGCATTTGACTTTTATTTGATTTAAAAAGCTTTGTTTGAATGTGGTTGACTTTCATTTGATTCAATTAGCTTTGTAGAATGCATTAGACTTTCATTTGATTCAAATAGCGTTGTGTGATTGTGTTTGACTTTCATTTGATTAAATTAGCTTTGTTGAATGCATTTGATTTTCATTAGATTCATAAAGTTTTGTTTGAATGTGTTTGACTTTCATTTGATTCAATTAGCTTTGTTGAATGCATTTGATTTTCATTAGATTCATAAAGTTTTGTTTGAATGTGTTTGACTTTCATTTGATTCAATTAGCTTTGTAGAATGCATTAGACTTTCATTTGATTCAATTAGCTTCGTTTGAATGCTTTTCACTTTCAATTGATACAATTAGCTTTGTAGAATGCATTTGATTCTCATTTTATTCAATTAGCTTTGTTGAATGCATTTGACTTTCATTTGATTTAAATAGCTTTGTTTGAATATGTTTGATTTTCATTTGATACAATTAGCTTTATAAAATGCATTAGACTTTCATTTGATTCAAAAACCATTGTTTGAATGTGTTTGACTTTCATTTGATTCAATTACCTTTGTTTGAATGTGTTTAACTTTTATTAGATTCAATTAGCTTTGTAGAATGCATTTGACTTTCATTTGATTCACTTAGCTTCGTTAAATGCATTTTACTTTCATACGATTCAAAAAGCTTTGATTGAATGAGTTTGACTTTCATTTGATTCAATTAGCTTTGTTGAAAGCATTTCACTTTCATTTGATTCAAAATGCTTTGTTTGAATGTGTTTGACTTTCATTTGAATCAATTAGCTTTGTTTGAATGTGTTTGACTTTCATTTGATTTAATTAGCTTTATAGAATGCATTTGACTTTCATTTGATTCAATGAGCTTTGTTGAAAGCATTTGACTTTCTTTTGATTAAAAAAGCTTTGTTTGACTGTGCTTGACATTCATTTGATTCAATTAGCTTTGTTTTATTGTGTTTGACTTTCATTTGATTTTATTAGCTTTGTAGAATGCATTTGACTTTCATTTGATTCAATATGATTTGAAAAATGCATCTGACTTTCATTTGATTCAAATAGCTTCTTTGAATGCATTTGAATTTTAATATGATTCAAAAAGCTTTGTTTGAATGTGTTTGATTTTCATTTGATACAATTAGCTTTTTTTGAATGTGTTTGACTTTCATTTGATTTAATTAGCTTTGTAGAATGCATTTGGCTTTCATTTGATTCAATATGATTTGTAGAATGCATTTGACTTTCATTTGATTCAAATAGCTTTTATGAATGCATTTGACATTAATTTGATTCAAAAAGCTTTGTTTGAATGTGTTTGACTTTCATTTGAATCAATTAGATTTGTTTTAATATGTTTGACTTTCATTTGATTTTATTAGCTTTATAAAATGCATTTGACTCTCATTTGATTCAATTAGCTTTGTTGAATGCATTTGACTTTTATTTGATTTAAAAAGCTTTGTTTGAATGTGTTTGACTTTCTTTTAATTCAATTAGCTTTGTAGAATGCATTAGACTTTCATTTGATTCAAATAGCGTTGTGTGATTGTGTTTGACTTTCATTTGATTAAATTAGCTTTGTTGAATGCATTTGATTTTCATTAGATTCATAAAGTTTTGTTTGAATGTGTTTGACTTTCATTTGATTCAATTAGCTTTGTAGAACGCATTAGACTTTCATTTGATTCAATTAGCTTTGTTTGAATGCTTTTCACTTTCAATTGATACAATTAGCTTTGTAGAATGCATTTGATTCTCATTTGATTCAATTAGCTTTGTTGAATGCATTTGACTTTCATTTGATTTAAATAGCTTTGTTTGAATATGTTTGATTTTCATTTGATACAATTAGCTTTATAAAATGCATTAGACTTTCATTTGATTCAAAAACCATTGTTTGAATGTGTTTGACTTTCATTTGATTCAATTACCTTTGTTTGAATGTGTTTAACTTTTATTAGATTCAATTAGCTTTGTAGAATGCATTTGACTTTCATTTGATTCACTTAGCTTCGTTAAATGCATTTTACTTTCATACGATTCAAAAAGCTTTGATTGAATGAGTTTGACTTTCATTTGATTCAATTAGCTTTGTTGAAAGCATTTCACTTTCATTTGATTCAAAATGCTTTGTTTGAATGTGTTTGACTTTCATTTGAATCAATTAGCTTTGTTTGAATGTGTTTGACTTTCATTTGATTTAATTAGCTTTATAGAATGCATTTGACTTTCATTTGATTCAATGAGCTTTGTTGAAAGCATTTGACTTTCTTTTGATTAAAAAAGCTTTGTTTGACTGTGCTTGACATTCATTTGATTCAATTAGCTTTGTTTTATTGTGTTTGACTTTCATTTGATTTTATTAGCTTTGTAGAATGCATTTGACTTTCATTTGATTCAATATGATTTGAAAAATGCATCTGACTTTCATTTGATTCAAATAGCTTCTTTGAATGCATTTGAATTTTAATATGATTCAAAAAGCTTTGTTTGAATGTGTTTGATTTTCATTTGATACAATTAGCTTTTTTTGAATGTGTTTGACTTTCATTTGATTTAATTAGCTTTGTAGAATGCATTTGGCTTTCATTTGATTCAATATGATTTGTAGAATGCATTTGACTTTCATTTGATTCAAATAGCTTTTATGAATGCATTTGACTTTAATTTGATTCAAAAAGCTTTGTTTGAATGTGTTTGACTTTCATTTGAATCAATTAGATTTGTTTTAATATGTTTGACTTTCATTTGATTTTATTAGCTTTATAAAATGCATTTGACTCTCATTTGATTCAATTAGCTTTGTTGAATGCATTTGACTTTTATTTGATTTAAAAAGCTTTGTTTGAATGTGTTTGACTTTCTTTTAATTCAATTAGCTTTGTAGAATGCATTAGACTTTCATTTGATTCAAATAGCGTTGTGTGATTGTGTTTGACTTTCATTTGATTAAATTAGCTTTGTTGAATGCATTTGATTTTCATTAGATTCATAAAGTTTTGTTTGAATGTGTTTGACTTTCATTTGATTCAATTAGCTTTGTAGAATGCATTAGACTTTCATTTGATTCAATTAGCTTTGTTTGAATGCTTTTCACTTTCAATTGATACAATTAGCTTTGTAGAATGCATTTGACTCTCATTTGATTCAATTAGCTTTGTTGAATGCATTTGACTTTCATTTTATTTAAATAGCTTTGTTTGAATATGTTTGATTTTCATTTGATACAATTAGCTTTATAAAATGCATTAGACTTTCATTTGATTCAAAAACCATTGTTTGAATGTGTTTGACTTTCATTTGATTCAATTACCTTTGTTTGAATGTGTTTAACTTTTATTAGATTTAATTAGCTTTGTAGAATGCATTTGACTTTCATTTGATTCACTTAGCTTCGTTAAATGCATTTTACTTTCATACGATTCAAAAAGCTTTGATTGAATGAGTTTGACTTTCATTTGATTCAATTAGCTTTGTTGAAAGCATTTCACTTTTATTTGATTCAAAATGCTTTGTTTGAATGTGTTTGACTTTCATTTGATTCAATTAGATTTTAAAATGCATTTGACTTTCATTTGACTTTATTAGCTTTGTTGTATGCATATGACTTTAATTTTGATTCAAAAACTTTGTTTGAATGAGTTTGACTTTCATTTGAATCAATTAGCTTTGTTTGAATGTGTTTGACTTTCATTTGATTTAATTCGCTTTATAGAATGCATTTGACTTTCATTTGATTCAATGAGCTTTGTTGAAAGCATTTGACTTTCTTTTGATTAAAAAAGCTTTGTTTGAATGTGGTTGACTTTCATTTGATTCAATTAGCTTTGTTTTATTGTGTTTGACTTTCATTTGACTTAATTAGCTTTGTAGAATGCATTTGACTTTCATTTGATTCTATATGATTTGAAAAATGCATCTGACTTTCATTTGATTCAAATAGCTTCTTTGAATGCATTTGACTTTTAATATCATTCAAAAAGCTTTGTTTGAATGTGTTTGACTTTCATTTGATTCAATTAGCTTTTTAGAATGCGTTTGACTTTTATTTGACTTTATTAGCTTTGTAGAATGCATATGACTTTAATTTTGAATCAAAAACTTTGTTTGAATGAGTTTGGCTTTTATAAGAATCAATTAGCTTTGTTTGAATGTGTTTGACTTTCATTTTATTTAATTAGTTTTATAGAATGCAAATGACTTTCATTTGATTCAATTAGCTTTGTTGAAAGCATTTGACTTTCATTTGATTAAAAAAGCTTTGTTTGAATGTGTTTGACTTTCATTTGATTCAAATAGCTTTGTTTTATTGTGTTTGAATTTCATTTGATTCAATTAGCTTTGTTTTATTGTGTTTGACTTTCATTTGATTCAATTAGCTTTGTTTGAATGTGTTTGACTTTCATTTGATTCAATTGGCGTTGTAGAATGCATTAGACATTCATCTGATTCAATTAGCTTTGTTTGATTGTGTTTGACTTTCATTTGATTCAATATGGTTTGTAGAATGCATTTGACTTTCAGTTGATTTAAATAGCTTTGTTTGAATATGTTTGATTTTCATTTGATACAATTAGCTTGATAAAATGCATTAGACTTTCATTTAATTCAAAAACCATTGTTTGAATGTGTTTGACTTTCATTTGATTCAATTACCTTTGTTTGAATGTGTTTGACTTTTATTAGATTCAATTAGCTTTGTAGAATGCATTTGACTTTCATTTGATTCACTTAGCTTTGTTAAATGCATTTTACTTTCATACGATTCAAAAAGCTTTGTTTGAATGAGTTTGACTTTCATTTGATTCAATTAGCTTTGTTGAAAGCATTTCACTTTCATTTGATTCAAAATGCTTTGTTTGAATGTGTTTGACTTTCATTTGATTCAATTAGATTTTAAAATGCATTTGAATTTCATTTGACTTTATTAGCTTTGTTGTATGCATATGACTTTAATTTTGATTCAAAAACTTTGTTAGAATGAGTTTGACTTTCATTTGAATCAATTAGCTTTGTTTGAATGTCTTTGACTTTCATTTGATTTAATTAGCTTTATAGAATGCATTTGACTTTCATTTGATTCAATGAGCTTTGTTGAAAGCATTTGACTTTCTTTTGATTAAAAAAGCTTTGTTTGAATGTGGTTGACTTTCATTTGATTCAATTAGCTTTGTTTTATTGTGTTTGACTTTCATTTGACTTAATTAGCTTTGTAGAATGCATTTGACTTTCATTTGATTCTATATGATTTGAAAAATGCATCTGACTTTCATTTGATTCAAATAGCTTCTTTGAATGCATTTGACTTTTAATATGATTCAAAAAGCTTTGTTTGAATGTGTTTGACTTTCATTTGATTCAATTAGCTTTTTAGAATGCGTTTGACTTTTATTTGACTTTATTAGCTTTGTAGAATGCATATGACTTTATCAAAAACTTTGTTTGAATGAGTTTGGCTTTTATTTGAATCAATTAGCTTTGTTTGAATGTGTTTGACTTTCATTTGATTTAATTAGTTTTATAGAATGCAAATGACTTTCATTTGATTCAATTAGCTTTGTTGAAAGCATTTGACTTTCATTTGATTAAAAAAGCTTTGTTTGAATGTGTTTGACTTTCATTTGATTCAAATAGCTTTGTTTTATTGTGTTTGACTTTCATTTGATTCAATTAGCTTTGTTTGAATGTGTTTGACTTTCATTTGATTCAATTGGCGTTGTAGAATGCATTAGACATTCATCTGATTCAATTAGCTTTGTTTGATTGTGTTTGACTTTTATTTGATTCAATATGCTTTGTAGAATGCATTTGACTTTCTTTTGATTTAAATAGCTTTGTTTGAATATGTTTGATTTTCATTTGATACAATTAGCTTTATAAAATGCATTAGACTTTCATTTGATTCAAAAACCATTGTTTGAATGTGTTTGACTTTCATTTGATTCAATTACCTTTGTTTGAATGTGTTTGACTTTTATTAGATTCAATTAGCTTTGTGGAATGCATTTGATTTTCATTTGATTCACTTAGCTTTGTTAAATGCATTTTACTTTCATATGATTCAAAAAGCTTTGTTTGAATGAGTTTGACTTTCATTTGATTCAATTAGCTTTGTTGAAAGCATTTCACTATCATTTGATTCAAAATGCTTTGTTTGAATGTGTTTGACTTTCATTTGATTCAATTAGCTTTTAAAATGCATTTGACTTTCATTTGACTTTATTAGCTTTGTTGTATGCATATGACTTTAATTTTGATTCAAAAACTTTTTTTGAATGAGTTTGACTTTCATTTGAATCAATTAGCTTTGTTTGAATGTGTTTGACTTTCATTTGATTTAATTAGCTTTACAGAATGCATTTGACTTTCATTTGATTCAATGAGCTTTGTTGAAAGCATTTGACTTTCTTTTGATTAAAAAAGCTTTGTTTGAATGTGGTTGACTTTCATTTGATTCAATTAGCTTTGTTTTATTGTGTTTGACTTTCATTTAACTTAATTAGCTTTGTAGAATGCATTTGACTTTCATTTGATTCAATATGATTTGAAAAATGCATCTGACTTTCTTTTGATTCAAATAGCTTCTTTGAATGCATTTGACTTTTAATATGATTCAAAAAGCTTTGTTTGAATGTGTTTGATTTTCATTTGATACAATTAGCTTTGTTTGAATGTGTTTGACTTTCATCTGATTTAATTAGCTTTGTAGAATGCATTTGGCTTTCATTTGATTCAATATGATTTGTAGAATGCATTTGACTTTCATTTGATTCAAATAGCTTCTATGAATGCATTTGACTTTAATTTGATTCAAAAAGCTTTGTTTGAATGTGTTTGACTTTCATTTGAATCAATTAGATTTGTTTTAATGTGTTTGACTTTCATTTGATTTAATTAGCTTTATAAAATGCATTTGACTCTCATTTGATTCAATTAGCTTTGTTGAATGCATTTGACTTTTATTTGATTTAAAAAGCTTTGTTTGAATGTGTTTGACTTTCTTTTGATTCAATTAGCTTTGTAGAATGCATTAGACTTTCATTTGATTCAAATAGCGTTGTGTGATTGTGTTTGACTTTCATTTGATTAAATTAGCTTTGTTGAATGCATTTGATTTTCATTAGATTCATAAAGTTTTGTTTGAATGTGTTTGACTTTCATTTGATTCAATTAGCTTTGTAGAATGCATTAGACTTTCATTTGATTCAATTAGCTTTGTTTGAATGCTTTTCACTTTCAATTGATTCAATTAGCTTTGTAGAATGCATTTGACTTTCATTTGATTAAATTAGGTTTTTGGAATGCATTTGACTTTCATATGATTTAAAAACCTTTGTTTAAATGTGTTTGGCTTTTATTTGAATCAATTACCTATGTTTGAATGTGTTTTACTTTCATTTGATTTAATTATCTTTGTAGAATGTATTCGACTTTCATTTGATTCAATTAGCTTTGATGAATGCATTTGAATTTCATTTGATTCAAAAAGCTTTGTTTGAATGTGTTTGATTTTCTTTAGATTCAATTAGCTTTGTAGAATGCATTAGACTTTCATTTGATTCGAATAGCGTTGTGTGATTGTGTTTGACTTTCATTTGATTAAATTAGCTTTGTTGAATGCATTTGATTTTCATTAGATTCATAAAGTTTTGTTTGAATGTGTTTGACTTTCATTTGATTCAATTAGCTTTGTAGAATGCATTAGACTTTCATTTGATTCAATTAGCTTTGTTTGAATGCTTTTCATTTTCAATTGATTCAATTAACTTTGTAAAATGCATTTGACTTTCATTTTATTTAATTAGCTTTGTGGAATGCATTTGACTTTCATATGATTTAAAAAGCTTTGTTTGAATATGTTTGACTTTTATTTGAATCAATTAGGTATGTTTGAATGTGTTTGACTTTCATTTGATTTAATTTGCTTTGTAGAATGTATTTGAATTTCATTTGATACAATTAGCTTTAATGAATGCATTTTACTTTGATTTGATTCAAAAACCATTGTTTGAATGTGTTTGACTTTCATTTGATTCAATTACCTTTGTTTGACTTTTATAAGATTCAATTAGCTTTGTAGAATGCATTTGACTTTGATTTAATTCACTTAGCTTTGTTAAATGCATTTTACTTTCATACGATTCAAAAAGCTTTGTTTGAATGAGTTTGACTTTCATTTGATTCAATTAGCTTTGTTGAAAGCATTTCACTTTCATTTGATTCAAAATGCTTTGTTTGAATGTGTTTAACTTTCATTTGATTCAATTAGATTTTAAAATGCATTTGACTTTCATTTGACTTTATTAGCTTTGTTGTATGCATATGACTTTAATTTTGATTCAAAAACTTTGTTTGAATGAGTTTGACTTTCATTTGAATCAATTAGCTTTGTTTGAATGTGTTTGACTTTCATTTGATTTAATTAGCTTTATAGAATGCATTTGACTTTCATTTGATTCAATGAGCTTTGTTGAAAGCATTTGACTTTCTTTTGAATAAAAAAGCTTTGTTTGAATGTGGTTGACTTTCATTTGATTCAATTAGCTTAGTTTTATTGTGTTTGACTTTCATTTGACTTAATTAGCTTTGTAGAATGCATTTGACATTCATTTGATTCAATATGATTAAAAAAATGCATCTGACTTTCATTTGATTCAAATAGCTTCTTTGAATGCATTTGACTTTTAATATGATTCAAAAAGATTTGTTTGAATGTGTATGACTTTCATTTGATTCAATTAGCTTTTTAGAATGCATTTGACTTTTATTTGACTTTATTAGCTTTGTAGAATGCGTATGACTTTAATTTTGAATCAAAAACTTTGTTTGAATGAGTTTGGCTTTTATTTGAATCAATTAGCTTTGTTTGAATGTGTTTGACTTTCATTTGATTTAATTAGTTTTATAGAATGCAAATGACTTTCATTTGATTCAATTAGCTTTGTTGAAAGCATTTGACTTTCATTTGATTAAAAAAGCTTTGTTTGAATGTGTTTGGCTTTCATTTGATTCAAATAGCTTTGTTTTATTGTGTTTGACTTTCATTTGATTCAATTAGCTTTGTTTGAATGTGTTTGACTTTCATTTGATTCAATTGGCGTTGTAGAATGCATTAGACGTTCATTTGATTCAATTAGCTGTGTTTGATTGTGTTTGACTTTCATTTGATTCAATATGCTTTGTAGAATGCATTTTACTTTCATTTGACTTAAATAGCTTTGTTTGAATATGTTTGATTTTCATTTGATACAATTAGCTTTATAAAATGCATTAGACTTTCATTTGATTCAAAAACCATTGTTTGAATGTGTTTGACTTTCATTTGATTCAATTGCCTTTGTTTGAATGTGTTTGACTTTTATTAGATTCAATTAGCTTTGTAGAATGCATTTGACTTTCATTTGATTCACTTAGCTTTGTTAAATGCGTTTTACTTTCATACGATTCAAAAAGCTTTGTTTGAATGAGTTTGACTTTCATTTGATTCAATTAGCTTTGTTGAAAGCATTTCACTATCATTTGATTCAAAATGCTTTGTTTGAATGTGTTTGACTTCCATTTGATTCAATTAGCTTTTAAAATGCATTTGAGTTTCATTTGACTTTATTAGCTTTGTTGTATGCATATGACTTTAATTTTGATTCAAAAACTTTGTTTGAATGAGTTTGACTTTCATTTGAATCAATTAGCTTTGTTTGAATGTGTTTGACTTTCATTTGATTTAATTAGCTTTATAGAATGCATTTGACTTTCATTTGATTCAATGAGCTTTGTTGAAAGCATTTGACTTTCTTTTGATTAAAAAAGCTTTGTTTGACTGTGCTTGAGTTTCATTTGATTCAATTAGCTTTGTTTTATTGTGTTTGACTTTCATTTGATGTAATTAGCTTTGTAGAATGCATTTGACTTTCATTTGATTCAATATGATTTGAAAAATGCATCTGACTTTCATTTGATTCAAATAGCTTCTTTGAATGCATTTGACTTTTAATATGATTCAAAAAGCTTTGTTTGAATGTGTTTGATTTTCATTTGATACAATTAGCTTTGTTTGAATGTGTTTGACTTTCATTTGATTTAATTAGCTTTGTAGAATGCATTTGGCTTTCATTTGATTCAATATGATTTGTAGAATGCATTTGACTTTCATTTGATTCAATTAGCTTCTATCAATGCATTTGACTTTAATTTGATTTAAAAAGCTTTGTTTGACTGTGTTTGACTTTCATTTGAATCAATTAGATTTGTTCTAATGTGTTTGACTTTCATTTGATTTAATTAGCTTTATAAAATGCATTTGACTCTCATTTGATTCAATTAGCTTTGTTGAATGCATTTGACTTTTATTTGATTTAAAAAGCTTTGTTTGAATGTGTTTGACTTTCTTTTGATTCAATTAGCTTTGTAGAATGCATTAGACTTTCATTTGATTCAAATAGCGTTGTGTGATTGTGTTTGACTTTCATTTGATTAAATTAGCTTTGTTGAATGCATTTGATTTTCATTAGATTCATAAAGTTTTGTTTGAATGTGTTTGACTTTCATTTGATTCAATTAGCTTTGTAGAATGCATTAGACTTTCATTTGATTCGATTAGCTTTTTTTGAATGCTTTTCACTTTCAATTGATTCAATTAGCTTTGTAGAATGCATTGTATTTCATTTGATTAAATTAGGTTTTTGGAATGCATTTGACTTTCATATGATTCAAAAACCTTTGTTTGAATATGTTTGACTTTTATTTGAATCAATTAGCTATGTTTGAATGTGTTTTACTTTCATTTGATTTAATTATCTTTGTAGAATGCATTTGACTTTCATTTGATTTAATTAGCTTTGATGAATGCATTTGAATTTCATTTGATTCAAAAAGCTTTGTTTGAATGTGTTTGACTTTCATTTGATTCAATTGGCGTTTTAGAATGCATTAGACTTTCATTTGATTCAATTAGCTTTGTTTGATTGTGTTTGACTTTCATTTGATTCAATTAGCTTTGTTGAATGCATTTGACATTCAATTGATTCAAAAAGCTTTGTTTGAATGTGTTTGACTTTCATTTGATTGAATTAGCTTTGTAGAATGTATTAGCGTTTCATTAGATTCAATTAGCTTTGTTTGAATGCTTTTCATTTTCAATTGATTCAATTAGCTTTGTAAAATGCATTTGACTTTCATTTGATTCGAATAGCGTTGTGTGATTGTGTTTGACTTTCATTTGATTAAATTAGCTTTGTTGAATGCATTTGATTTTCATTAGATTCATAAAGTTTTGTTTGAATGTGTTTGACTTTCATTTGATTCAATTAGCTTTGTAGAATGCATTAGACTTTCATTTGATTCAATTAGCTTTGTTTGAATGCTTTTCATTTTCAATTGATTCAATTAACTTTGTAAAATGCATTTGACTTTCATTTTATTTAATTAGCTTTGTGGAATGCATTTGACTTTCATATGATTTAAAAAGCTTTGTTTGAATATGTTTGACTTTTATTTGAATCAATTAGGTATGTTTGAATGTGTTTGACTTTCATTTGATTTAATTTGCTTTGTAGAATGTATTTGAATTTCATTTGATACAATTAGCTTTAATGAATGCATTTTACTTTGATTTGATTCAAAAACCATTGTTTGAATGTGTTTGACTTTCATTTGATTCAATTACCTTTGTTTGACTTTTATAAGATTCAATTAGCTTTGTAGAATGCATTTGACTTTGATTTAATTCACTTAGCTTTGTTAAATGCATTTTACTTTCATACGATTCAAAAAGCTTTGTTTGAATGAGTTTGACTTTCATTTGATTCAATTAGCTTTGTTGAAAGCATTTCACTTTCATTTGATTCAAAATGCTTTGTTTGAATGTGTTTAACTTTCATTTGATTCAATTAGATTTTTAAAATGCATTTGACTTTCATTTGACTTTATTAGCTTTGTTGTATGCATATGACTTTAATTTTGATTCAAAAACTTTGTTTGAATGAGTTTGACTTTCATTTGAATCAATTAGCTTTGTTTGAATGTGTTTGACTTTCATTTGATTTAATTAGCTTTATAGAATGCATTTGACTTTCATTTGATTCAATGAGCTTTGTTGAAAGCATTTGACTTTCTTTTGAATAAAAAAGCTTTGTTTGAATGTGGTTGACTTTCATTTGATTCAATTAGCTTAGTTTTATTGTGTTTGACTTTCATTTGACTTAATTAGCTTTGTAGAATGCATTTGACATTCATTTGATTCAATATGATTAAAAAAATGCATCTGACTTTCATTTGATTCAAATAGCTTCTTTGAATGCATTTGACTTTTAATATGATTCAAAAAGATTTGTTTGAATGTGTATGACTTTCATTTGATTCAATTAGCTTTTTAGAATGCATTTGACTTTTATTTGACTTTATTAGCTTTGTAGAATGCGTATGACTTTAATTTTGAATCAAAAACTTTGTTTGAATGAGTTTGGCTTTTATTTGAATCAATTAGCTTTGTTTGAATGTGTTTGACTTTCATTTGATTTAATTAGTTTTATAGAATGCAAATGACTTTCATTTGATTCAATTAGCTTTGTTGAAAGCATTTGACTTTCATTTGATTAAAAAAGCTTTGTTTGAATGTGTTTGGCTTTCATTTGATTCAAATAGCTTTGTTTTATTGTGTTTGACTTTCATTTGATTCAATTAGCTTTGTTTGAATGTGTTTGACTTTCATTTGATTCAATTGGCGTTGTAGAATGCATTAGACGTTCATTTGATTCAATTAGCTGTGTTTGATTGTGTTTGACTTTCATTTGATTCAATATGCTTTGTAGAATGCATTTTACTTTCATTTGACTTAAATAGCTTTGTTTGAATATGTTTGATTTTCATTTGATACAATTAGCTTTATAAAATGCATTAGACTTTCATTTGATTCAAAAACCATTGTTTGAATGTGTTTGACTTTCATTTGATTCAATTGCCTTTGTTTGAATGTGTTTGACTTTTATTAGATTCAATTAGCTTTGTAGAATGCATTTGACTTTCATTTGATTCACTTAGCTTTGTTAAATGCGTTTTACTTTCATACGATTCAAAAAGCTTTGTTTGAATGAGTTTGACTTTCATTTGATTCAATTAGCTTTGTTGAAAGCATTTCACTATCATTTGATTCAAAATGCTTTGTTTGAATGTGTTTGACTTCCATTTGATTCAATTAGCTTTTAAAATGCATTTGAGTTTCATTTGACTTTATTAGCTTTGTTGTATGCATATGACTTTAATTTTGATTCAAAAACTTTGTTTGAATGAGTTTGACTTTCATTTGAATCAATTAGCTTTGTTTGAATGTGTTTTGACTTTCATTTGATTTAATTAGCTTTATAGAATGCATTTGACTTTCATTTGATTCAATGAGCTTTGTTGAAAGCATTTGACTTTCTTTTGATTAAAAAAGCTTTGTTTGACTGTGCTTGAGTTTCATTTGATTCAATTAGCTTTGTTTTATTGTGTTTGACTTTCATTTGATGTAATTAGCTTTGTAGAATGCATTTGACTTTCATTTGATTCAATATGATTTGAAAAATGCATCTGACTTTCATTTGATTCAAATAGCTTCTTTGAATGCATTTGACTTTTAATATGATTCAAAAAGCTTTGTTTGAATGTGTTTGATTTTCATTTGATACAATTAGCTTTGTTTGAATGTGTTTGACTTTCATTTGATTTAATTAGCTTTGTAGAATGCATTTGGCTTTCATTTGATTCAATATGATTTGTAGAATGCATTTGACTTTCATTTGATTCAATTAGCTTCTATCAATGCATTTGACTTTAATTTGATTTAAAAAGCTTTGTTTGACTGTGTTTGACTTTCATTTGAATCAATTAGATTTGTTCTAATGTGTTTGACTTTCATTTGATTTAATTAGCTTTATAAAATGCATTTGACTCTCATTTGATTCAATTAGCTTTGTTGAATGCATTTGACTTTTATTTGATTTAAAAAGCTTTGTTTGAATGTGTTTGACTTTCTTTTGATTCAATTAGCTTTGTAGAATGCATTAGACTTTCATTTGATTCAAATAGCGTTGTGTGATTGTGTTTGACTTTCATTTGATTAAATTAGCTTTGTTGAATGCATTTGATTTTCATTAGATTCATAAAGTTTTGTTTGAATGTGTTTGACTTTCATTTGATTCAATTAGCTTTGTAGAATGCATTAGACTTTCATTTGATTCGATTAGCTTTTTTTGAATGCTTTTCACTTTCAATTGATTCAATTAGCTTTGTAGAATGCATTGTATTTCATTTGATTAAATTAGGTTTTTGGAATGCATTTGACTTTCATATGATTCAAAAACCTTTGTTTGAATATGTTTGACTTTTTATTTGAATCAATTAGCTATGTTTGAATGTGTTTTACTTTCATTTGATTTAATTATCTTTGTAGAATGCATTTGACTTTCATTTGATTTAATTAGCTTTGATGAATGCATTTGAATTTCATTTGATTCAAAAAGCTTTGTTTGAATGTGTTTGACTTTCATTTGATTCAATTGGCGTTTTAGAATGCATTAGACTTTCATTTGATTCAATTAGCTTTGTTTGATTGTGTTTGACTTTCATTTGATTCAATTAGCTTTGTTGAATGCATTTGACATTCAATTGATTCAAAAAGCTTTGTTTGAATGTGTTTGACTTTCATTTGATTGAATTAGCTTTGTAGAATGTATTAGCGTTTCATTAGATTCAATTAGCTTTGTTTGAATGCTTTTCATTTTCAATTGATTCAATTAGCTTTGTAAAATGCATTTGACTTTCATTTTATTAAATTAGCTTTGTGGAATGCATTTGACTTTCATATGATTTAAAAAGCTTTGTTTGAATATGTTTGACTTTTATTTGAATCAATTAGCTATGTTTGAATGTGTTTGACTTTCATTTGATTTAATTTGCTTTGTAGAATGCATTTGAATTTCATTTGATACAATTAGCTTTAATAAATGCATTTTACTTTGATTTGATTCAAAAACCATTGTTTGAATGTGTTTGACTTTCATTTGATTCAATTACCTTTGTTTGAATGTGTTTGACTTTCATTTGATTTAATTAGCTTTATAGAATGCATTTGATTTTCATTTGATTCAATGAGCTTTGTTGAAAGCATTTGACTTTCTTTTGATTAAAAAAGCTTTGTTTGAATGTGGTGGACTTTCATTTGATTCAATTAGCTTTGTTTTATTGTGTTTGACTTTCATTTGACTTAATTAGCTTTGTAGAATGCATTTGACTTTCATTTGATTCAATATGATTTGAAAGATGAATCTGGCTTTCATTTGATTCAAATAGCTTCTTTAAATGCATTTGACTTTTAATATGATTCAAAAAGCTTTGTTTGAATGTGTTTGACTTTCATTTGATTCAATTAGCTTTTTAGAATGCATTTGACTTTTATTTGACTTTAATAGCTTTGTAGAATGCATATGACTTTAATTTTGAATCAAAAACTTTGTTTGAATGAGTTTGGCTTTTATTTGAATCAATTAGCTTTGTTTGAATGTGTTTGACTTTCATTTGATTTAATTAGCTTTATAGAATGCATTTGACTTTCATTTGATTCAATGAGCTTTGTTGAAAGCATTTGACTTTCTTTTTGATTAAAAAAGCTTTGTTTGACTGTGCTTGACTTTCATTTGATTCAATTAGCTTTGTTTTATTGTGTTTGACTTTCATTTGACTTAATTAGCTTTGTAGAATGCATTTGACTTTCATTTGATTCAATATGATTTGAAAAATGCATCTGACTTTCATTTGATTCAAATAGCTTCTTTGAATGCATTTGACTTTTAATATGATTCAAAAAGCTTTGTTTGAATGTGTTTGACTTTCATTTGATTCAATTAGCTTTTTAGAATGCATTTGACTTTTATTTGACTTTATTAGCTTTGTAGAATGCATATGACTTTAATTTTGAATCAAAAACTTTGTTTGAATGAGTTTGGATTTTATTTGAATCAATTAGCTTTGTTTGAATGTGTTTGACTTTCATTTGATTTAATTAGTTTTATAGAATGCAAATGACTTTCATTTGACTCAATTAGCTTTGTTGAAAGCATTTGACTTTCATTTGATTAAAAAAGTTTTGTTCGAATGTGTTTGACTTTCATTTGATTCAAATAGCTTTGTTTTATTGTGTTTGACTTTCATTTGATTCAATTAGCTTTGTTTGAATGTGTTTGACTTTCATTTGATTCAATTGGCGTTGTAGAATGCATTAGACGTTCATTTGATTCAATTAGCTTTGTTTGATTGTGTTTGAATTTCATTTGATTCAATATGCTTTGTAGAATGCATTTTACTTTCATTTGATTTAAATAGCTTTGTTTGAATATGTTTGATTTTCATTTGATACAATTAGCTTTATAAAATGCATTAGACTTTCATTTGATTCAAAAACCAGTGTTTGAATGTGTTTGACTTTCATTTGATTCAATTACCTTTGTTTGAATGTGTTTGACTTTTATTAGATTCAATTAGCTTTGTAGAATGCATTTGACTTTCATTTGATTCACTTAGCTTTGTTAAATGCATTTTACTTTCATACGATTCAAAAAGCTTTGTTTGAATGAGTTTGACTTTCATTTGATTCAGTTAGCTTTGTTGAAAGCATTTCACTATCATTTGATTCAAAATGCTTTGTTTGAATGTGTTTGACTTTCATTTGATTCAATTAGCTTTTAAAATGCATTTGACTTTCATTTGACTTTATTAGCTTTATTGTATGCATATGACTTTAATTTTGATTCAAAAACTTTGTTTGAATGAGTTTGACTTTCATTTGAATCAATTAGCTTTGTTTGAATGTGTTTGACTTTCATTTGATTTAATTTGCTTTATAGAATGCATTTGACTTTCATGTGATTCAATGAGCTTTGTTGAAAGCATTTGACTTTCTTTTGATTAAAAAAGCTTTGTTTGAATGTGGTTGACTTTCATTTGATTCAATTAGCTTTGTTTTATTGTGTTTGACTTTCATTTGATTTAATTAGCTTTGTAGAATGCATTTGACTTTCATTTAATTCAATATGATTTGAAAAATGCATCTGACTTTCATTTGATTCAAATAGCTTCTTTGAATGCATTTGACTTTTAATATTATTCAAAAAGCTTTGTTTGAATGTGTTTGATTTTCATTTGATACAATTAGCTTTGTTTGAATGTGTTTGACTTTCATTTGATTTAATTAGCTTTGTAGAATGCATTTGGCTTTCATTTGATTCAATATGATTTGTAGAATGCATTTGACTTTCATTTGATTCAAATAGCTTCTTTGAATGCATTTGACTTTAATTTGATTTAAAAAGCTTTGTTTGAATGTGTTTGACTTTCATTTGAATCAATTAGCTTTTAAAATGCATTTGAATTTCATTTGACTTTATTAGCTTTGTTGTATGCATATGACTTTAATTTTGATTCAAAAACTTTGTTTGAATGAGTTTGACTTTCATTTGAATCAATTACCGTTGTTTGAATGTGTTTGACTTTCATTTGATTCAATTAGCTTTGTAAAATGCATTTTACTTTCATACGATTCAAAAAGCTTTGTTTGAATTAGTTTGACTTTCATTTGTTGAAAGCATTTCACTTTCATTTGATTCTAAATGCTTTGTTTGAATGTGTTTGACTTTCATTTGATTTAATTAGCTTTGTTGTATGCATATGACTTTAATTTTGATTCAAAAACTTTGTTTGAATGAGTTTGACTTTCATTTGAATCAATTAGCTTTGTTTGAATGTGTTTGACTTTCATTTGATTTAATTAGCTTTATAGAATGCATTTGACTTTCATTTGATTCAATGAGCTTTGTTGAATGCATTTGACTTTCTTTTGATTAAAAAAGCTTTGTTTGACTGTGGTTGACTTTCATTTGATTCAATTAGCTTTGTTTTATTGTGTTTGACATTCATTTGATTTAATTAGCTTTGTAGAATGCATTTGACTTTCATTTGATTCAATATGATTTGAAAAATGCATCTGACGTTCATTTGATTCAAATAACTTCTTTGAATGAATTTGACTTTTAATATGATTCAAAAAGCTTTGTTTGAATGTGTTTGATTTTCATTTGATACAATTAGATTTGTTTGAATGTGTTTGACTTTCATTTGATTTAATTAGCTTTGTAGAATGCATTTGGCTCTCATTTGATTCAATATGATTTGAAGAATGCATTTGACGTTCATTTGATTCAAATAGCTTCTATGAATGCATTTGACTTTAATTTGATTCAAAAAGCTTTGTTTGAATGTGTTTGACTTTCATTTGAATTAATTAGCTTTGTTTTAATGTGTTTGACTTTCATTTGATTTAATTAGCTTTATAAAATGCATTTGACTCTCATTTGATTTAATTAGCTTTGTTGAATGCATTTGACTTTTATTTGATTTAAAAAAGCTTTGTTTGAATGTGTTTGACTTTCTTTTGATTCAATTAGCTTTGTAGAATGCATTAGACTTTCATTTGATTCAAATAGCGTTGTGTGATTGTGTTTAACTTTCATTTGATTAAATTAGCTTTGTTGAATGCATTTGACTTTCATTAGATTCATAAAGTTTTGTTTGAATGTGTTTGACTTTCATTTGATTCAAAATAGCTTTGTAGAATGCATTAGACTTTCATTTGATTCAATTAGCTTTGTTTGAATGCTTTTCACTTTTAATTGATTCAATTAGCTTTGTAGAATGCATTTGACTTTCATTTGATTTAATTAGGTTTTTGGAATGCATTTGACTTTCATTTGATTAAATTAGGTTTTTGGAATGCATTTGACTTTCATATGATTCGAAAACCTTTGTTTGAATGTGTTTGACTTTTATTTGAATCAATTAGCTATGTTTGAATGTGTTTTACTTTCATTTGATTTAATTATCTTTGTAGAATGCATTTGACTTTCATTTGATTCAATTAGCTTTGATGAATGCATTTGAATTTCATTTGATTCAAAAAGCTTTGTTTGAATGTGTTTGACTTTCATTTGATTCAATTGGCGTTTTAGAATGCATTAGAGTGTCATTTGATTCAATTAGCTTTGTTTGATTGTGTTTGACTTTCATTTGATTCAAAAAGCTTTGTTTGAATGTTTTTGACTTTCATTTGATTTAGTTAACTTTGTAGAATGCATTAAAGTTTCATTTGATTCAATTAGCTTTGTTTGAATGCTTTTCATTTTCAATTGATTCAATTAGCTTTGTAAAATGCATTTGACTTTCATTTGATTAAATTTGCTTTGTGGAATGCATTTGACTTTCATATGATTTAAAAAGCTTTGTTTGAATATGTTTGACTTTTATTTGAATCAATTAGCTATGTTTGAATGTGTTTTACTTTCATTTGATTTAATTTGCTTTGTAGAATGCATTTGAATTTTATTTGATACAATTAGCTTTAATGAATGCATTTTACTTTGAATTGATTCAAAAAAGCTTTGTTTGAATGTGTTTGACTTTCATTTGATTCAATTGGCGTTGTAGAATGCATTAGACATTCATTTGATTCAATTAGCTTTGTTTGATTGTGTTTGACTTTCATTTGATTCAATATGCTTTGTAGAATGCATTTGACTTTCATTTGATTTAAATAGCTTTGTTTGAATGTGTTTGATTTTTCATTTGATACAATTAGCTTTATAGAATGCATTAGACTGTCATTTGATTCAAAAACCATTGTTTGAATGTGTTTGACTTTCATTTGATTCAATTACCTTTGTTTGAATGTGTTTTGACTTTTATTAGATTCAATTAGCTTTGTAGAATGCATTTGACTTTCATTTGATTCACTTAGCTTTGTTAAATGCATTTTACTTTCATACGATTCAAAAAGCTTTATTTGAATGAGTTTGACTTTCATTTGATTCAATTAGCTTTGTTGAAAGCATTTCACTTTCATTTGATTCAAAATGCTTTGTTTGAATGTGTTTGACTTTCATTTGATTCAATTAGCTTTTAATATGCATTTGATTGTTATTTGACTTTATTAGCTTTGTTGTATGCATATCACTTTAATTTTGATTCAAAAACTTAGTTTGAATGTGTTTTGACTTTCATTTGAATCAATTAGCTTTGTTTGAATGTGTTTGACTTTCATTTGATTTAATTAGCTTTATAGAATGCATTTGACTTTCATTTGATTCAATGAGCTTTGTCGAAAACATTTGACATTCTTTTGATAAAAAAAGCTTTGTTTGACTGTGGTTGACTTTCATTTTATTCAATTAGCTTTGTTTTATTCTGTTTGACTTTCATTTGATTTAATTAGCTTTGTAGAATGCATTTGACTTTCATTTGATTCAATATGATTTGAAAAATGCATCTGACTTTCATTTGATTCAAATAGCTTTCTTTGAATACATTTGACTTTTAATATGATTCAAAAAACATTGTTTGAATGTGTTTGATTTTCATTTGATACAATTAGCTTTGTTTAAATGTGTTTGACTTTCATTTGATTTAATTAGCTTTGTTAAATGCATTTGGCATTTATTTGATTCAATATGATTTGAAGAATGCATTTGACTTTCATTTGATTCAAATAGCTTTGTTGAATGCATTTGACTTTAATTTGATTCAAAAAGATTTGTTTTTAATGTGTTTGACTTTCATTTGAATCAATTAGCTTTGTTTTAATGTGTTTGACTTTCATTTGATTTAATTAGCTTTATAAAATGCATTTTGCTTTCATTTGATTGAATGAGCTTTGTTGAATGCATTTGACTTTCATTTGATTTAAAAAGCTTTGTTTGAATGTGTTTGACTTTCTTTTGATTCAATTAGCTTTGTAGAATGCATTAGACTTTCATTTGATTCAAATAGCGTTGTGTGATTGTGTTTGAGTTTCATTTGATTAAATTAGCTTTGTTGAATGCATTTGACTTTCATTAGATTCATAAAGTTTTGTTTGAATGTGTTTGACTTTCATTTGATTCAATTAGCTTTGTAGAATGCATTAGACTTTCATTTGATTCAATTAGCTTTGTTTGAACGCTTTTCACTTTCAATTGATTCAATTAGCTTTGTAGAATGCATCTGACTTTCATTGGATTCAAATAGCTTCTTTGAATGCATTTTACTTTTAATATGATTCAAAAAGCTTTGTTTGAATGTGTTTGACTTTTATTTGAATCAATTAGCTATGTTTGAATGTGTTTTACTTTCATTTGATTTAATTTGCTTTGTAGAATGCATTTGAATTTCATTTGATACAATTAGCTTTAATGAATGCATTTTACTTTGAATTGATTCAAAAAGCTTTGTTTGAATGTGTTTGACTTTCATTTGATTCAATTGGCGTTGTAGAATGCATTAGACATTCATTTGATTCAATTAGCTTTGTTTGATTGTGTTTGACTTTCATTTGATTCAATATGCTTTGTAGAATGCATTTGACTTTCATTTGATTTAAATAGCTTTGTTTGAATGTGTTTGATTTTCATTTGATACAATTAGCTTTATAGAATGCATTAGACTTTCATTTGATTCAAAAACCATTGTTTGAATGTGTTTGACTTTCATTTGATTCAATTACCTTTGTTTGAATGTGTTTGACTTTTATTAGATTCAATTAGCTTTGTAGAATGCATTTGACTTTCATTTTGATTCACTTAGCTTTGTTAAATGCATTTTACTTTCATACGATTCAAAAAGCTTTATTTGAATGAGTTTGACTTTCATTTGATTCAATTAGCTTTGTTGAAAGCATTTCACTTTCATTTGATTCAAAATGCTTTGTTTGAATGTGTTTGACTTTCATTTGATTCAATTAGCTTTTAATATGCATTTGATTGTTATTTGACTTTATTAGCTTTGTTGTATGCATATCACTTTAATTTTGATTCAAAAACTTAGTTTGAATGTGTTTGACTTTCATTTGAATCAATTAGCTTTGTTTGAATGTGTTTGACTTTCATTTGATTTAATTAGCTTTATAGAATGCATTTGACTTTCATTTGATTCAATGAGCTTTGTCGAAAGCATTTGACGTTCTTTTGATAAAAAAAGCTTTGTTTGACTGTGGTTGACTTTCATTTTATTCAATTAGCTTTGTTTTATTCTGTTTGACTTTCATTTGATTTAATTAGCTTTGTAGAATGCATTTGACTTTCATTTGATTCAATATGATTTGAAAAATGCATCTGACTTTCATTTGATTCAAATAGCTTCTTTGAATACATTTGACTTTTAATATGATTCAAAAAACATTGTTTGAATGTGTTTGATTTTTCATTTGATACAATTAGCTTTGTTTAAATGTGTTTGACTTTCATTTGATTTAATTAGCTTTGTTAAATGCATTTGGCTTTCATTTGATTCAATATGATTTGAAGAATGCATTTGACTTTCATTTGATTCAAATAGCTTTGTTGAATGCATTTGACTTTAATTTGATTCAAAAAGATTTGTTTGAATGTGTTTGACTTTCATTTGAAATCAATTAGCTTTGTTTTAATGTGTTTGACTTTCATTTGATTTAATTAGCTTTATAAAATGCATTTTGCTTTCATTTGATTCAATGAGCTTTGTTGAATGCATTTGACTTTTCATTTGATTTAAAAAGCTTTGTTTGAATGTGTTTGACTTTCTTTTGATTCAATTAGCTTTGTAGAATGCATTAGACTTTCATTTGATTCAAATAGCGTTGTGTGATTGTGTTTGACTTTCATTTGATTAAATTAGCTTTGTTGAATGCATTTGACTTTCATTAGATTCATAAAGTTTTGTTTGAATGTGTTTGACTTTCATTTGATTCAATTAGCTTTGTAGAATGCATTAGACTTTCATTTGATTCAATTAGCTTTGTTTGAACGCTTTTCACTTTCAATTGATTCAATTAGCTTTGTAGAATGCATCTGACTTTCATTTGATTCAAATAGCTTCTTTTGAATGCATTTGACTTTTAATATGATTCAAAAAGCTTTGTTTGAATGTGTTTGACTTTTATTTGAATCAATTAGCTATGTTTGAATGTGTTTTACTTTCATTTGATTTAATTATCTTTTGTAGAATGCATTTGACTTTCATTTGATTCAATTAGCTTTGATGAATGCATTTGAATTTTATTTGATTCAAAAAGCTTTGTTTGAATGTGTTTGACTTTCATTTGATACAATTGGCGTTTTAGAATGCATTAGACTTTCAATTGATTCAATTAGCTTTGTTTGATTGTGTGTTGACTTTCAATTTGATTCAATTAGCTTTGTTGAATGCATTTGACTTTCATTTGATTCAAAAAGCTTTGTTTGAATGTGTTTGACTTTCATTTGATTCAATTAGCTTTGTAGAATGCATTAGAGTTTCATTTGATTCAATTAGCTTTGTTTGAATGCTTTTCATTTTCAATTGATTCAATTAGCTTTGTAAATGCATTTGACTTTCATTTGATTAAATTTGCTTTGTGGAATGCATTTGACTTTCATATGATTTAAAAAGCTTTGTTTGAATATGTTTGACTTTTATTTGAATCAATTAGCTATGTTTGAATGTGTTTTACTTTCATTTGATTTAATTTGCTTTGTAGAATGCATTTGAATTTCATTTGATACAATTAGCTTTAATGAATGCATTTTACTTTGAATTGATTCAAAAAGATTTGTTTGAATGTGTTTGACTTTCATTTGATTCAATTGGCGTTGTAGAATGCATTAGACATTCATTTGATTCAATTAGCTTTGTTTGATTGTGTTTGACTTTCATTTGATTTAAATAGCTTTCTTTGAATGTGTTTTGATTTCATTTGATACAATTAGCTTTATAGAATGCATTAGACTTTCATTTGATTCAAAAACCATTGTTTTGAATGTGTTTGACTTTCATTTGATTCAATTACCTTGTTTGAATGTGTTTGACTTTTATTAGATTCAATTAGCTTTGTAGAATGCATTTGACTTTCATTTGATTCACTTAGCTTTGTTAAATGCATTTTACTTTCATACGATTCAAAAAGCTTTTTTGAATGAGTTTGACTTTCATTTGATTCAATTAGCTTTGTTGAAGCATTTCACTTTCATTTGATTCAAAATGCTTTGTTTGAATGTGTTTGACTTTCATTTGATTCAATTAGCTTTTAAAAAGCATTTGACTTTCATTTGACTTTATTAGCTTTGTTGTATGCATATGACTTTAATTTTGATTCAAAAACTTTGTTTGAATGAGTTTGACTTTCATTTGAATCAATTAGCTTTGTTTGAATGTGTTTGACTTTCATTTGATTTAATTAGCTTTACAGAATGCATTTGACTTTCATTTGATTCAATGAGCTTTGTTGAAAGCATTTGACTTTCTTTTGATTAAAAAAGCTTTGTTTGACTGTGGTTGACTTTCATTTGATTCAATTAGCTTTGTTTTATTGTGTTTGACTTTCATTTGATTTAATTAGCTTTGTAGAATGCATTTGACTTTCATTTGATTCAATATGATTTGAAAAATGCATCTGACTTTCATTTGATTCAAATAGCTTCTTTGAATGCATTTGACTTTAATATGATTCAAAAAGCTTTGTTTGAATTGTTTGATTTTCATTTGATTTAGCTTTGTTTAAATGTGTTTGACTTTCATTTGATTTAATTAGCTTTGTTGCATTTTACTTTCATACGATTCAAAAAGCTTGTTTGAATGAGTTTGACTTTCATTTGATTCAATTAGCTTTGTTGAAATCATTTCACTTTCATTTGATTCAAAATGCTTTGTTTGAATGTGTTTGACTTTCATTTGATTCAATTAGCTTTTAAAATGCATTTGACTTTCATTTGACTTTATTAGCTTTGTTGTATGCATATGACTTTAATTTTGAATCAAAAACTTTGTTTGAATGAGTTTGACTTTCATTTGAATCAATTATTGAATGTGTTTGACTTTCATTTTATTTAATTAGCTTTATAGAATGCATTTGACTTTCATTTGATTCAATGAGCTTTTGAAAGCATTTGACTTTCTTTTGATTAAAAAAGCTTTGTTTGACTGTGGTTGACTTTCATTTGATTCAATTAGCTTTGTTTTATTGTGTTTGACATTCATTTGATTTAATTAGCTTTGTAGAATGCATTTGACTTTCATTTGATTCAATATGATTTGAAAAATGCATCTGACTTTCATTTGATTCAAATAGCTTTTTGAATGCATTTGACTTTTAATATTCAAAAAGCTTTGTTTGAATGTGTTTGATTTTCATTTGATACAATTATCTTTGTTTGAATGTGTTTGACTTTCATTTGATTTAATTAGCTTTGTAGAATGCATTTGGCTTTCATTTGATTCAATATGATTTGAAGAATGCATTTGACTTTCATTTGATTCAAATAGCTTCTATGAATGCATTTTTACTTTAATTTGATTCAAAAAGCTTTGTTTGAATGTTTGACTTTCATTTGAATCAATTAGCTTTGTTTTAATGTGTTTGACTTTCATTTGATTTAATTAGCTTTA
>NW_018744199.1:0-96866 GCF_001683475.1 Chenopodium quinoa | reverse complement strand
TGTTTGACTTTAATTTAATTCAATTAGCTTTGTAGAATGTATTAGACTTTTTTTTGATTTAATTAGCTTTGTTTGAATGTATTTGAATCTCATTTGATTATAATAGCTTTGTTTGAATGTGTTTGTCTGTCATTTGATTCAAATAGCTTTGTTTGAATGTGTTTGAATTTCATTTAATTCAATTTGCTTTGTTGAATGCATTTCACTTTCATTTGATTTATATAGCTTTGTTTTGAATGTGTTTTACTATCTTTTAAATTAAAAAGCTTTTTTGAATGTGTTTGACTTTCAGTTGATGTAAAAGGCTTTGTTTGAATGTGTTTGACTTTCACTTGATACAATTAGCTTTGTACAATGTATTTTACTTTTATTTGATTTCATTAGCTTTGTTAGAATTTATTTGACTCTCATTTGATTCAAATAGCTTTGTTTGAATGTGTTTCTCTGTCATTTGATTCAAATAGCTTTGTTTGAATGTGTTTGAATTTCATTTAATTCAATTTGCTTTGTTGAATGCATTTCACTTTCATTTGATTTATATAGCTTTGTTTGAATGTGTTTTACTATCTTTTAAATTAAAAGCTTTTTTTTGAATGTGTTTGACTTTCAGTTGATGTAAAAGGCTTTGTTTGAATGTGTTTGACTTTCACTTGATACAATTAGCTTTGTACAATGTATTTTACTTTTATTTGATTTCATTAGCTTTGTTAGAATTTATTTGACTCTCATTTGATTCAAATAGCTTTGTTTGAATGTGTTTGAACTTTCATTTAATTCAATTAGCTTTGTAGAATGTATTTGACTTTCATTTGATTCAAATAGCTTTATTTGAATGTGTTTGAATTTCATTTGATTCAATTAGCTTTGTAGAATGTATTTGACATTCATTTAATTAAATAGCTTTGTTTGAATGTGTTTGACTTTCATTTGATTCAAATAACTTTATTTGAATGTGTTTGACTTTCATTTGATTCAATTAGCTTTGTAGAATGTATTTGACTTTAATTTGATTCAATTAGCTTTGTTTGAATGAGTTTTGACTTTCATTTGATTCAATTAGCTTTGTAGAATGTATTTGACTCTCATTTGATTCAAATAGCTTTGTTTGAATGCGTTTTAACTTTCATTTGATTCAATTAGCTTTGTAGAATGCATTTCACTTTCATTTGATTTAAATAACTTTGTTTAAATGCGTTTGACTTTCATTTGATTCAAATAGCTTTATTTTAATGTGTTTGACTTTCATTTGATACAATTAGCTTTGTTGAACGTATTTGACATTCATTTGATTCAATTAGCTTTGTAGAATGTATTTGACTTTCATTTTATTCAATTAGCTTTGTTTGAATGAGTTTGACTTTCATTTGATTCAATTAGCTTTGTAGAATGTATTTGACTCTCATTTGATTCAAATAGCTTTGTTTGAATGCATTTAACTTTCATTTGATTCAATTAGCTTTGTAGAATGCATTTCACTTTCATTTGATTTAAATAACTTTGTTGCAATGCGTTTGACTTTCATTTGATTCAAATAGCTTTATTTTAATGTGTTTGACTTTCATTTGATACAATTAGCTTTGTTGAACGTATTTGACATTCATTTGATTAAAATAGCTTTGTTTGAATGTGTTTGACTTTCATTTGATTCAATTTGCTTTGTTTGAATATGTTTGACTTTCATTTGATTCTATTAGCTTTGTTGAATGTATTTGACTTTCATTTGATTCAATTAGCTTTGTTTGAATGTGTTTGACTTTCATTTGATTCAATTAGCATTGTAGAATATATTTGACTTATATTTGATTTAATTAGCTTTGTTTGAATGTTTTTGACTCTATTTAATTCAAATACCTTTGTTTGAATGTGTTTCACTTTTATTTGATTCAATTAGCTTTGTAGAACGTATTTGACTTTCATTTGATTTAAATAGCTTTGTTTGAATGTGTTTGACTTTCATTTGATCCAATTAGCTTAGTAGAATGTATTTGACTTTCATTTGATTCAAATAGCTTTGTTTGAATGTTTTTGACTTTCATTTGATTAAAATAGCTTTGTAGAATGTATTTGACTTTTATTTTATTTAATTAGCTTTGTTTGAACATGTTTGACTCTCATTTGATTCAAATAGCTTTGTTTGAATGTGTTTGAGTTTCATTTGATTCAATTAGCTTTGTAGAATGTATTTGACTTTCATTTGATTCAAATTTCTTTGTTTGAATTTGATTTAATTTCATTTGATTCAATTTTCTTTGTAGATTGCATTTCACTTTCATTTGATTTATATAGCTTTGTTTGAATGTGTTTGACTTTCATTTAAATTAAAAAGCTTTTTTTGAATGTGTTTGACTTTTATTTGATTTAAAAGGCTTTGTTTGAATGTGTTTGACTTTCATTTGATTCAATTAGCTTTGTAGAATGTATTTTACTTTTATCTGATTTAATTAGCTTTGTTTGAATTTATTCGACTCTCCTTTGATTCAAATAGCTTTGTTTGAATGTGTTTGACTTTCATTTGATTCAATTAGCTTTGTAGAATGTATTTGACTTCCATTTGATTCAAATAGCTTTATTTGTATGTGTTTGACTTTCATTTGATTCAATTAGCTTTGTAGAATGTATTTGACTTTCATTTGATTCAAAATCTTTGTTTGAATGTATTTGACTTTAATTTGAGTCAAATAACTTTGTTTGACTGTGTTTGACTTTCATTTGTTTCAATTTGCTTTGTAGAATGTATTTGACTTTCATTTTCTTCAAATAGCTTTGTTTGAATGTGTTTCACTTTCATTTGATTCAACTAGCTTTGTAGAATGTATTGACATTCATTTAATTAAAATAGCTTTGTTTGAATGTGTTTGACTTTCATTTGATTCAATTAGCTTTGTTTGAATGTGTTTGATTTTCATTTGATTTAATTAGCTTTGTAGAATGTATTTGACTTTCATTTGATTCAAATAGCTTTGTTTGAATGTGTTTGACTTACAATTAATTCAATTAGCTTTGTAGAATATATTTTACTGTCATTTGATTCAAATAGCTTTGTTTGAATGTGTTTTGAATTTCATTTAATTCAATTTGCTTTGTAGAATGCATTTCACTTTCATTTGATTTATATAGCTTTGTTTGAATGTGTTTGACTTTCATTTAAATTAAAAAGCTTTTTTTGAATGTGTTTGACTTTCATTTGATTTAAAAGACTTTGTTTGAATGTGTTTGACTTTCATTTGATTCAATTAGCTTTGTAGAATGTATTTTACTTTTATTTTATTTAATTAGCTTTGTTTGAATTTATTTAACTCTCATTTGATTCAAACAGCTTTGTTTGAATGTGTTTGACTTTCATTTGATTCAATTAGCTTTGTATAATGTATTTGACTTTCATTTGATTCAAATAGCTTAATTTGAATGTGTTTGACTTTTATTTGATTCAATTAGCTTTGTAGAATGTATTTGACTTTCATTTGATTCGAAATCTTTGTTTAAATGTGTTTGACTTTAATTTAATTCAATTAGCTTTGTAGAATGTATTAGACTTTTATTTGATTTAATTAGCTTTGTTTGAATGTATTTGAATCTCATTTGATTCAAATAGCTTTGTTTGAATGTGTTTGTCTGTCATTTGATTCAAATAGCTTTGTTTGAATGTGTTTGAATTTCATTTAATTCAATTTGCTTTGTTGAATGTGTTTGACTTTCATTTGATTTATATAGCTTTGTTTGAATGTGTTTTACTATCTTTTAAATTAAAAAGCTTTTTTTGAATGTGTTTAACTTTCAGTTGATGTAAAAGGCTTTGTTTGAATGTGTTTGACTTTCACTTGATACAATTAGCTGTGTACAATGTATTTTACTTTTATTTGATTTCATTAGCTTTGTTAGAATTTATTTGACTCTCATTTGATTCAAATAGCTTTGTTTGAATGTGTTTGTCTGTCATTTGATTCAAATAGCTTTGTTTGAATGTGTTTGAATTTCATTTAATTCAATTTGCTTTGTTGAATGCATTTCACTTTCATTTGATTTATATAGCTTTGTTTGAATGTGTTTTACTATCTTTTAAATTAAAAAGCTTTTTTTGAATGTGTTTGACTTTCAGTTGATGTAAAAGGCTTTGTTTGAATGTGTTTGACTTTCACTTGATACAATTAGCTTTGTACAATGTATTTTACTTTTATTTGATTTCATTAGCTTTGTTAGAATTTATTTGACTCTCATTTGATTCAAATAGCTTTGTTTGAATGTGTTTGACTTTCATTTAATTCAATTAGCTTTGTAGAATGTATTTGACTTTCATTTGATTCAAATAGCTTTATTTGAATGTGTTTGACTTTCATTTGATTCAATTAGCTTTGTAGACTGTATTTGACATTCATTTAATTAAATAGCTTTGTTTGAATGTGTTTGACTTTCATTTGATTCAAATAACTTTATTTGAATGTGTTTGACTTTCATTTGATTCAATTAGCTTTGTAGAATGTATTTGACTTTAATTTGATTCAATTAGCTTTGTTTGAATGAGTTTGACTTTCATTTGATTCAATTAGCTTTGTAGAATGTATTTGACTCTCATTTGATTCAAATAGCTTTGTTTGAATGCGTTTAACTTTCATTTGATTCAATTAGCTTTGTAGAATGCATTTCACTTTCATTTGATTTAAATAACTTTGTTTAAATGCGTTTGACTTTCATTTGATTCAAATAGCTTTATTTTAATGTGTTTGACTTTCATTTGATACAATTAGCTTTGTTGAACGTATTTGACATTCATTTGATTCAATTAGCTTTGTAGAATGTATTTGACTTTCATTTAATTCAATTAGCTTTGTTTGAATGAGTTTGACTTTCATTTGATTCAATTAGCTTTGTAGAATGTATTTGACTCTCATTTGATTCAAATAGCTTTGTTTGAATGCATTTAACTTTCATTTGATTCAATTAGCTTTGTAGAATGCATTTCACTTTCATTTGATTCAAATAACTTTGTTGCAATGCGTTTGACTTTCATTTGATTCAAATAGCTTTATTTTAATGTGTTTGACTTTCATTTGATACAATTAGCTTTGTTGAACGTATTTGACATTCATTTGATTAAAATAGCTTTGTTTGAATGTGTTTGACTTTCATTTGATTCAATTTGCTTTGTTTGAATGTGTTTGACTTTCATTTGATTCTATTAGCTTTGTTGAATGTATTTGACTTTCATTTGATTCAATTAGCTTTGTTTGAATGTGTTTGACTTTCATTTGATTCAATTAGCATTGTAGAATGTATTTGACTTATATTTGATTTAATTAGCTTTGTTTGAATGTTTTTGACTCTATTTAATTCAAATACCTTCGTTTGAATGTGTTTCACTTTTATTTGATTCAATTAGCTTTGTAGAACGTATTTGACTTTCATTTGATTTAAATAGCTTTGTTTGAATGTGTTTGACTTTCATTTGATCCAATTAGCTTAGTAGAATGTATTTGACTTTCATTTGATTCAAATAGCTTTGTTTGAATGTTTTTGACTTTCATTTGATTAAATTAGCTTTGTAGAATGTATTTGACTTTTATTTGATTTAATTAGCTTTGTTTGAACATGTTTGACTCTCATTTGATTCAAATAGCTTTGTTTGAATGTGTTTGAGTTTCATTTGATTCAATTAGCTTTGTAGAATGTATTTGACTTTCATTTGATTCAAATTTCTTTGTTTGAATTTGATTGAATTTCATTTGATTCAATTTTCTTTGTAGATTGCATTTCACTTTCATTTGATTTATATAGCTTTGTTTGAATGTGTTTGACTTTCATTTAAATTAAAAAGCTTTTTTTGAATGTGTTTGACTTTTATTTGATTTAAAAGGCTTTGTTTGAATGTGTTTGACTTTCATTTGATTCAATTAGCTTTGTAGAATGTATTTTACTTTTATCTGATTTAATTAGCTTTGTTTGAATTTATTCGACTCTCCTTTGATTCAAATAGCTTTGTTTGAATGTGTTTGACTTTCATTTGATTCAATTAGCTTTGTAGAATGTATTTGACTTCCATTTGAGTCAAATAGCTTTATTTGTATGTGTTTGACTTTCATTTGATTCAATTAGCTTTGTACAATGTATTTGACTTTCATTTGATTCAAAATCTTTGTTTGAATGTGTTTGACTTTCATTTGATTCAAATAGCTTTTTTTGAATGTGTTTGACTTTCATTTGTTCAATTAGCTTTGTAGAATGTATTTGACTTTAATTTGAGTCAAATAACTTTGTTTGACTGTGTTTGACTTTCATTTGTTTCAATTTGCTTTGTAGAATGTATTTGACTTTCATTTTCTTCAAATAGCTTTGTTTGAATGTGTTTCACTTTCATTTGATTCAACTAGCTTTGTAGAATGTATTGACATTCATTTAATTAAAATAGCTTTGTTTGAATGTGTTTGACTTTCATTTGATTCAATTAGCTTTGTTTGAATGTGTTTGACTTTCATTTGATTTAATTAGCTTTGTAGAATGTATTTGACTTTCATTTGATTCAAATAGCTTTGTTTGAATGTGTTTGACTTACAATTAATTCAATTAGCTTTGTAGAATATATTTTACTGTCATTTGATTCAAATAGCTTTGTTTGAATGTGTTTTGAATTTCATTTAATTCAATTTGCTTTGTAGAATGCATTTCACTTTCATTTGATTTATATAGCTTTGTTTGAATGTGTTTGACTTTCATTTAAATTAAAAAGGCTTTTTTTGAATGTGTTTGACTTTCATTTGATTTAAAAGACTTTGTTTGAATGTGTTTGACTTTCATTTGATTCAATTAGCTTTGTAGAATGTATTTTACTTTTATTTTATTTAATTAGCTTTGTTTGAATTTATTTAACTCTCATTTGATTCAAACAGCTTTGTTTGAATGTGTTTGACTTTCATTTGATTCAATTAGCTTTGTACAATGTATTTGACTTTCATTTTATTCAAATAGCTTAATTTGAATGTGTTTGACTTTTATTTGATTCAATTAGCTTTGTAGAATGTATTTGACTTTCATTTGATTCGAAATCTTTGTTTGAATGTGTTTGACTTTCATTTGATTCAATTAGCTTTGTTTGAATGTGTTTGACTTTCATTTGATTCAATTAGCTTTGTAGAATGTATTTGACTTTTATTTGATTTAATTAGCTTTGTTTGAATGTATTTGACTCTCATTTGATTCAAACAGCTTTGTTTGAATGTGTTTCACTTTCATTTGATTCAATTAGCTTTGTAGAATGCATTTCACTTTCATTTGATTTAAATAACTTTGTTGCAATGCGTTTGACTTTCATTTGATTCAAATAGCTTTATTTTAATGTGTTTGACTTTCATTTGATACAATTAGCTTTGTTGAACGTATTTGACATTCATTCGATTAAAACAGCTTTGTTTGAATGTGTTTGACTTTCATTTTATTCAATTTTCTTTGTTTGAATGTTTTTGACTTTCATTTGATTCTATTAGCTTTGTTGAATGTATTTGACTTTCATTTGATTCAATTAGCTTTGTTTGAATGTGTTTGACTTTCATTTGATTCAATTAGCTTTGTAGAATGTATTTGACTTTTATTTGATTTAATTAGCTTTGTTTGAATGTTTTTGAATCTCATTTAATTCAAATAGCTTTGTTTGAATGTGTTTCACTTTTATTTTATTCAATTAGCTTTGTAGAACGTATTTGACTTTCATTTGATTCAAATAGCTTTGTTTGAATGTGTTTGACTTTCATTTGATCCAATTAGCTTAGTGGAATGTATTTGACTTTCATTTGATTCAAATAGCTTTGTTTGAATGTTTTTTACTTTCATTTGATTCAATTAGCTTTGTAGAATGTATTTGACTTTTATTTGATTTAATTAGCTTTGTTTGAACATGTTTCACTCTCATTTGATTCAAATAGCTTTGTTTGAATGTGTTTGAGTTTTATTTGATTCAATTAGCTTTGTTGAATGTATTTGACTTTCATTTGATTCAAATTTCTTTGTTTGAATGTGATTGAATTTCATTTGATTCAATTTTCTTTGTAGATTGCATTTCACTTTCATTTGATTTATATAGCTTTGTTTGAATGTGTTTGACTTTCATTTAAATTAAAAAGCTTTTTTTGAATGTGTTTGACTTTCATTTGATTCAATTAGCTTTGTAGAATGTATTTTGCTTTTATCTGATTTAATTAGCTTTGTTTGAATTTATTCGACTCTCCTTTGATTCAAATAGCTTTGTTTGAATGTGTTTGACTTTCATTTGATTCAATTAGCTTTGTAGAATGTATTTGACTTTCATTTGATTCAAATAGCTTTATTTGAATGTGTTTGACTTTCATTTGATTCAATTAGCTTTGTAGAATGTATTTGATTTTCATTTGATTCAAAATCTTTGTTTGAATGTGTTTGACTTTCATTTGATTCAAATAGCTTTTTTTTAATGTGTTTGACTTTCATTTGTTCAATTAGCTTTGTAGAATGTATTTGACTTTAATTTGAGTCAAATAACTTTGTTTGACTGTGTTTGACTTTCATTTGTTTCAATTTGCTTTGTAGAATGTATTTGACTTTCATTTTCTTCAAATAGCTTTGTTTGAATGTGTTTCACTTTCATTTGATTCAACTAGCTTTGTAGAATGTATCTACATTCATTTAATTAAAATAGCTTTGTTTGAATGTGTTTGACTTTCATTTGATTCAATTAGCTTTGTTTGAATGTGTTTGACTTTCATTTGATTTAATTAGCTTTGTAGAATGTATTTGACTTTCATTTGATTCAAATAGCTTTGTTTGAATGTGTTTGACTTACAATTAATTCAATTTGCTTTGTAGAATATATTTTACTGTCATTTGATTCAAATAGCTTTGTTTGAATGTGTTTTGAATTTCATTTAATTCAATTTGCTTTGTAGAATGCATTTCACTTTCATTTGATTTATATAGCTTTGTTTGAATGTGTTTGACTTTCATTTAAATTAAAAAGGCTTTTTTTGAATGTGTTTGACTTTCATTTGATTTAAAAGACTTTGTTTGAATGTGTTTGACTTTCATTTGATTCAATTAGCTTTGTAGAATGTATTTTACTTTTATTTTATTTAATTAGCTTTGTTTGAATTTATTTAACTCTCATTTGATTCAAACAGCTTTGTTTGAATGTGTTTGACTTTCATTTGATTCAATTAGCTTTGTACAATGTATTTGACTTTCATTTGATTCAAATAGCTTAATTTGAATGTGTTTGACTTTTATTTGATTCAATTAGCTTTGTAGAATGTATTTGACTTTCATTTGATTCGAAATCTTTGTTTGAATGTGTTTGACTTTCATTTGATTCAATTAGCTTTGTTTGAATGTGTTTGACTTTCATTTGATTCAATTAGCTTTGTAGAATGTATTTGACTTTTATTTGATTTAATTAGCTTTGTTTGAATGTATTTGACTCTCATTTGATTTCAAACAGCTTTGTTTGAATGTGTTTCACTTTCATTTGATTCAATTAGCTTTGTAGAATGCATTTCACTTTCATTTGATTTAAATAACTTTGTTGCAATGCGTTTGACTTTCATTTGATTCAAATAGCTTTATTTTAATGTGTTTTGACTTTCATTTGATACAATTAGCTTTGTTGAACGTATTTGACATTCATTCGATTAAAACAGCTTTGTTTGAATGTGTTTGACTTTCATTTTATTCAATTTTCTTTGTTTGAATGTTTTTGACTTTCATTTGATTCTATTAGCTTTGTTGAATGTATTTGACTTTCATTTGATTCAATTAGCTTTGTTTGAATGTGTTTGACTTTCATTTGATTCAATTAGCTTTGTAGAATGTATTTGACTTTTATTTGATTTAATTAGCTTTGTTTGAATGTTTTTGACTCTTATTTAATTCAAATAGCTTTGTTTGAATGTGTTTTCACTTTTATTTGATTCAATTAGCTTTGTAGAACGTATTTGACTTTCATTTGATCCAATTAGCTTAGTGGAATGTATTTGACTTTCATTTGATTCAAATAGCTTTGTTTGAATGTTTTTTACTTTCATTTGATTCAATTAGCTTTGTAGAATGTATTTGACTTTTATTTGATTTAATTAGCTTTGTTTGAACATGTTTCACTCTCATTTGATTCAAATAGCTTTGTTTGAATGTGTTTGAGTTTCATTTGATTCAATTAGCTTTGTTGAATGTATTTGACTTTCATTTGATTCAAATTTCTTTGTTTGAATGTGATTGAATTTCATTTGATTCAATTTTCTTTGTAGATTGCATTTCACTTTCATTTGATTTATATAGCTTTGTTTGAATGTGTTTGACTTTCATTTAAATTAAAAAGCTTTTTTTGAATGTGTTTGACTTTCATTTGATTCAATTAGCTTTGTAAAATGTATTTTGCTTTTATCTGATTTAATTAGCTTTGTTTGAATTTATTCGACTCTCCTTTGATTCAAATAGCTTTGTTTGAATGTGTTTGACTTTCATTTGATTCAATTAGCTTTGTAGAATGTATTTGACTTTCATTTGATTCAAATAGCTTTATTTGAATGTGTTTGACTTTCATTTGATTCAATTAGCTTTGTAGAATGTATTTGATTTTCATTTGATTCAAAAATCTTTGTTTGAATGTATTTGACTTTCATTTAAATTAAAAAGCTTTTTTTGAATGTGTTTGACTTTCATTTTGATTTAAAAGACTTTGTTTGAATGCGTTTGACTTTCATTTGATTCAATTAGTTTTGTAGAATGTATTTTACTTTTATTTTATTTAATTAGCTTTGTTTGAATTTATTTGACTCTCATTTGATTCAAACAGCTTTGTTTGAATGTGTTTGACTTTCATTTGATTCAATTAGCTTTGTAGAATGTATTTGACTTTCATTTGATTCAAATAGCTTTATTTGAATGTGTTTGACTTTCATTTGATTCAATTAGCTTTGTAGAATGTATTTGACTTTCATTTGATTCGAAATCTTTGTTTGAATGTGTTTGACTTTCATTTGATTCAATTAGCTTTGTTTGAATGTGTTTGACTTTCATTTGATTCAATTAGCTTTGTAGAATGTATTTGACTTTATTTGATTTAATTAGCTTTGTTTGAATGTATTTGACTCTCATTTGATTCAAACAGCTTTGTTTGAATGTGTTTCACTTTCATTTGATTCAATTAGCTTTGTAGAATGCATTTCACTTTCATTTGATTTAAATAACTTTGTTGCAATGCGTTTGACTTTCATTTGATTCAAATAGCTTTATTTTAACGTGTTTGACTTTCATTTGATACAATTAGCTTTGTTTGAACGTATTTGACATTCATTCGATTAAAACAGCTTTGTTTGAATGTGTTTGACTTTCATTTATTCAATTTTCTTTGTTTGAATGTTTTTGACTTTCATTTGATTCTATTAGCTTTGTTGAATGTATTTGACTTTCATTTGATTCAATTAGCTTTGTTTGAATGTGTTTGACTTTCATTTGATTCAATTAGCTTTGTAGAATGTATTTGACTTTTATTTGATTTAATTAGCTTTGTTTGAATGTTTTTTGAATCTCATTTAATTCAAATAGCTTTGTTTGAATGTGTTTCACTTTTATTTTATTCAATTTAGCTTTGTAGAACGTATTTGACTTTCATTTGATTCAAATAGCTTTGTTTGAATGTGTTTGACTTTCATTTGATCCAATTAGCTTAGTGGAATGTATTTGACTTTCATTTGATTCAAATAGCTTTGTTTGAATGTTTTTACTTTCATTTGATTCAATTAGCTTTGTAGAATGTATTTGACTTTTATTTGATTTAATTAGCTTTGTTTGAACATGTTTCACTCTCATTTGATTCAAATAGCTTTGTTTGAATGTGTTTGAGTTTTATTTGATTCAATTAGCTTTGTTGAATGTATTTGACTTTCATTTGATTCAAATTTCTTTGTTTGAATGTGATTGAATTTCATTTGATTCAATTTTCTTTGTAGATTGCATTTCACTTTCATTTGATTTATATAGCTTTGTTTGAATGTGTTTGACTTTCATTTAAATTAAAAAGCTTTTTTTGAATGTGTTTGACTTTCATTTGATTCAATTAGCTTTGTAGAATGTATTTTGCTTTTATCTGATTTAATTAGCTTTGTTTGAATTTATTCGACTCTCCTTTGATTCAAATAGCTTTGTTTGAATGTGTTTGACTTTCATTTGATTCAATTAGCTTTGTAGAATGTATTTGACTTTCATTTGATTCAAATAGCTTTATTTGAATGTGTTTGACTTTCATTTGATTCAATTAGCTTTGTAGAATGTATTTGATTTTCATTTGATTCAAAATCTTTGTTTGAATGTGTTTGACTTTCATTTGATTCAAATAGCTTTTTTTTAATGTGTTTGACTTTCATTTGTTCAATTAGCTTTGTAGAATGTATTTGACTTTAATTTGAGTCAAATAACTTTGTTTGACTGTGTTTGACTTCATTTGTTTCAATTTGCTTTGTAGAATGTATTTGACTTTCATTTTCTTCAAATAGCTTTGTTTGAATGTGTTTCACTTTCATTTGATTCAACTAGCTTTGTAGAATGTATCTACATTCATTTAATTAAAATAGCTTTGTTTGAATGTGTTTGACTTTCATTTGATTCAATTAGCTTTGTTTGAATGTGTTGACTTTCATTTGATTTAATTAGCTTTGTAGAATGTATTTGACTTTCATTTGATTCAAATAGCTTTGTTTGAATGTGTTTGACTTACAATTATTCAATTTGCTTTGTAGAATATATTTTACTGTCATTTGATTCAAATAGCTTTGTTTGAATGTGTTTTGAATTTCATTTAATTCAATTTGCTTTGTAGAATGCATTTCACTTTCATTTGATTTATATAGCTTTGTTTGAATGTGTTTGACTTTCATTTAAATTAAAAAGGCTTTTTTTGAATGTGTTTGACTTTCATTTGATTTAAAAGACTTTGTTTGAATGTGTTTGACTTTCATTTGATTCAATTAGCTTTGTAGAATGTATTTTACTTTTATTTTATTTAATTAGCTTTGTTTGAATTTATTTAACTCTCATTTGATTCAAACAGCTTTGTTTGAATGTGTTTGACTTTCATTTGATTCAATTAGCTTTGTACAATGTATTTGACTTTCATTTGATTCAAATAGCTTAATTGAATGTGTTTGACTTTTATTTGATTCAATTAGCTTTGTAGAATGTATTTGACTTTCATTTGATTCGAAATCTTTGTTTGAATGTGTTTGACTTTCATTTGATTCAATTAGCTTTGTTTGAATGTGTTTGACTTTCATTTGATTCAATTAGCTTTGTAGAATGTATTTGACTTTTATTTGATTTAATTAGCTTTGTTTGAATGTATTTGACTCTCATTTGATTCAAAACAGCTTTGTTTGAATGTGTTTCACTTTCATTTGATTCAATTAGCTTTGTAGAATGCATTTCACTTTCATTTGATTTAAATAACTTTGTTGCAATGCGTTTGACTTTCATTTGATTCAAATAGCTTTATTTAAATGTGTTTGACTTTCATTTGATACAATTAGCTTTGTTGAACGTATTTGACATTCATTCGATTAAAACAGCTTTGTTTGAATGTGTTTGACTTTCATTTTATTCAATTTTCTTTGTTTGAATGTTTTTGACTTTCATTTGATTCTATTAGCTTTGTTGAATGTATTTGACTTTCATTTGATTCAATTAGCTTTGTTTGAATGTGTTTGACTTTCATTTGATTCAATTAGCTTTGTAGAATGTATTTAACTTTTATTTGATTTAATTAGCTTTGTTTGAATGTTTTTGACTCTCATTTAATTCAAAATAGCTTTGTTTGAATGTGTTTCACTTTTATTGATTCAATTAGCTTTTGTAGAACGTATTTGACTTTCATTTGATCCAATTAGCTTAGTGGAATGTATTTGACTTTCATTTGATTCAAATAGCTTTGTTTGAATGTTTTCTACTTTCATTTGATTCAATTAGCTTTGTAGAATGTATTTGACTTTTATTTGATTTAATTAGCTTTGTTTGAACATGTTTCACTCTCATTTGATTCAAATAGCTTTGTTTGAATGTGTTTGAGTTTCATTTGATTCAATTAGCTTTGTTGAATGTATTTTGACTTTCATTTGATTCAAATTTCTTTGTTTGAATGTGATTGAATTTCATTTGATTCAATTTTCTTTGTAGATTGCATTTCACTTTCATTTGATTTATATAGCTTTGTTTGAATGTGTTTGACTTTCATTTAAATTAAAAAGCTTTTTTTGAATGTGTTTGACTTTCATTTGATTCAATTAGCTTTGTAAAATGTATTTTGCTTTTATCTGATTTAATTAGCTTTGTTTGAATTTATTCGACTCTCCTTTGATTCAAATAGCTTTGTTTGAATGTGTTTGACTTTCATTTGATTCAATTAGCTTTGTAGAATGTATTTGACTTTCATTTGATTCAAATAGCTTTATTTGAATGTGTTTGACTTTCATTTGATTCAATTAGCTTTGTAGAATGTATTTGATTTTCATTTGATTCAAAATCTTTGTTTGAATGTATTTGACTTTCATTTAAATTAAAAAGCTTTTTTTGAATGTGTTTGACTTTTCATTTGATTTAAAAGACTTTGTTTGAATGCGTTTGACTTTCATTTGATTCAATTAGTTTTGTAGAATGTATTTTACTTTTATTTTATTTAATTAGCTTTGTTTGAATTTATTTGACTCTCATTTGATTCAAACAGCTTTGTTTGAATGTGTTTGACTTTTCATTTGATTCAATTAGCTTTGTAGAATGTATTTGACTTTCATTTGATTCAAATAGCTTTATTTGAATGTGTTTGACTTTCATTTGATTCAATTAGCTTTGTAGAATGTATTTGACTTTCATTTGATTCGAAATCTTTGTTTGAATGTGTTTGACTTTCATTTGATTCAATTAGCTTTGTTTGAATGTGTTTGAATTTAATTTAATTCAATTAGCTTTGTAGAATGTATTAGACTTTTATTTGATTTAATTAGCTTTGTTTGAATGTATAAGACTCTCATTTGAATTAAATAGCTTTGTTTGAATGTGTTTTACTTTCATTTGATTCAATTAGCTTTGTAGAATGTATTTGACTTTCATTTGAATCAAATAACTTTGTTTGACTGTGTTTGACTTTCATTTGATTCAATTTGCTTTGTAGAATGTATTTGACATTCATTTTATTAAAATAGCTTTGTTTGAATGTGTTTGACTTTCATTTGATTCAATTAGCTTTGTTTTGAATGTGTTTGACTTTCATTTGATTCAACTAGCTTTGTAGAATGTATTGACATTCATTTAATTAAAATAGCTTTGTTTGAATGTGTTTGACTTTCATTTGATTCAATTAGCTTTGTTTGAATGTGTTTGACTTTCATTTGATTTAATTAGCTTTGTAGAATGTATTTGACTTTCATTTGATTCAAATAGCTTTGTTTGAATGTGTTTGACTTACAATTAATTCAATTAGCTTTGTAGAATATATTTTACTGTCATTTGATTCAAATAGCTTTGTTTGAATGTGTTTTGAATTTCATTTAATTCAATTTGCTTTGTAGAATGCATTTCACTTTCATTTGATTTATATAGCTTTGTTTGAATGTGTTTGACTTTCATTTAAATTAAAAAGGCTTTTTTTTGAATGTGTTTGACTTTCATTTGATTTAAAAGACTTTGTTTGAATGTGTTTGACTTTCATTTGATTCAATTAGCTTTGTAGAATGTATTTTACTTTTATTTTATTTAATTAGCTTTGTTTGAATTTATTTAACTCTCATTTGATTCAAACAGCTTTGTTTGAATGTGTTTGACTTTCATTTGATTCAATTAGCTTTGTACAATGTATTTGACTTTCATTTGATTCAAATAGCTTAATTTGAATGTGTTTGACTTTTATTTGATTCAATTAGCTTTGTAGAATGTATTTGACTTTCATTTGATTCGAAATCTTTGTTTGAATGTGTTTGACTTTCATTTGATTCAATTAGCTTTGTTTGAATGTGTTTGACTTTCATTTGATTCAATTAGCTTTGTAGAATGTATTTGACTTTTATTTGATTTAATTAGCTTTGTTGAATGTATTTGACTCTCATTTGATTCAAACAGCTTTGTTTGAATGTGTTTCACTTTCATTTGATTCAATTAGCTTTGTAGAATGCATTTCACTTTCATTTGATTTAAATAACTTTGTTGCAATGCGTTTGACTTTCATTTGATTCAAATAGCTTTATTTTAATGTGTTTGACTTTCATTTGATACAATTAGCTTTGTTGAACGTATTTGACATTCATTCGATTAAAACAGCTTTGTTTGAATGTGTTTGACTTTCATTTTATTCAATTTTCTTTGTTTGAATGTTTTTTGACTTTCATTTGATTCTATTAGCTTTGTTGAATGTATTTGACTTTCATTTGATTCAATTAGCTTTGTTTGAATGTGTTTGACTTTCATTTGATTCAATTAGCTTTGTAGAATGTATTTGACTTTTATTTGATTTAATTAGCTTTGTTTGAATGTTTTTGACTCTCATTTAATTCAAATAGCTTTGTTTGAATGTGTTTCACTTTATTTGATTCAATTAGCTTTGATAGAACGTATTTGACTTTCATTTGATCCAATTAGCTTAGTGGAATGTATTTGACTTTCATTTGATTCAAATAGCTTTGTTTGAATGTTTTTACTTTCATTTGATTCAATTAGCTTTGTAGAATGTATTTGACTTTTATTTGATTTAATTAGCTTTGTTTGAACATGTTTCACTCTCATTTGATTCAAATAGCTTTGTTTTGAATGTGTTTGAGTTTCATTTGATTCAATTAGCTTTGTTGAATGTATTTGACTTTCATTTGATTCAAATTTCTTTGTTTGAATGTGATTGAATTTCATTTGATTCAATTTTCTTTGTAGATTGCATTTCACTTTCATTTGATTTATATAGCTTTGTTGAATGTGTTTGACTTTCATTTAAATTAAAAAGCTTTTTTTGAATGTGTTTGACTTTCATTTGATTCAATTAGCTTTGTAAATGTATTTTGCTTTTATCTGATTTAATTAGCTTTGTTTGAATTTATTCGACTCTCCTTTGATTCAAATAGCTTTGTTTGAATGTGTTTGACTTTCATTTGATTCAATTAGCTTTGTAGAATGTATTTGACTTTCATTTGATTCAAATAGCTTTATTTGAATGTGTTTGACTTTCATTTGATTCAATTAGCTTTGTAGAATGTATTTGATTTTCATTTGATTCAAAATCTTTGTTTGAATGTTTTGACTTTCATTTAATTAAAAGCTTTTTTTGAATGTGTTGACTTTCATTGATTTAAAAGACTTTGTTTGAATGCGTTTGACTTTCATTGATTCAATAGTTTTTGTAGAATTATTTACTTTTATTTTATTTAATTAGCTTTTTTGAATTTATTTGACTCTATTTGATTCAACAGCTTTGTTGAATGTGGACTTCATTTGATTCAATTAGCTTTGTAGAATGTATTTGACTTTCATTTGATTCAAATAGCTTATTTGAATGTGTTTGACTTTGATCAATAGCTTGTAGAATTATGACTTTCATTTGATTCAAATCTTTTTTGAATGTGTTGACTTTCATTTGATTCAATTAGCTTTGTTTGAATTGTTGAATTTAATAATTCAATAGCTGTAGAATGTATTAGACTTATGATTAATTAGCTTTGTTGATTATAAGACTCTTTTGAATTAATAGCTTTGTTTAATGTTTGACTTTCATTTGATCAATTAGCTTTGTAGAATGTATTTGACTTCATTCAAACTTTTTTGACTGTTTACTATGATTCAATTGCTTTGTAGAATGTATTGACATTCATTTATTAAAATAGCTTCATTGAATTGACATTTGATCCAATAGCTTGTAAGGAATCTTTTTTTTTTTTTTTTTTCAATTGTTTGTAAGTTTTGACTTCATTGATTCATTGCTATTTAATTAAAATAGCTTTGTTTGAATGTGTTTGACTTTCATTTGATTCAATTAGCTTTGTTTGAATGTGTTTGACTTCATTTGATTTAATTAGCTTTGTAGAATGTATTTGACTTTCATTTGATTCAAATAGCTTTGTTTGAATGTGTTTGACTTACAATTAATTCAATTGCTTTGTAGAATATATTTTTACTGTCATTTGATTCAAATAGCTTTGTTTGAATGTGTTTTGAATTTCATTTAATTCAATTTGCTTTGTAGAATGCATTTCACTTTCATTTGATTTATATAGCTTTGTTTGAATGTGTTTGACTTTCATTTAAATTAAAAAGGCTTTTTTTGAATGTGTTTGACTTTCATTTGATTTAAAAGACTTTGTTTGAATGTGTTTGACTTTCATTTGATTCAATTAGCTTGTAGAATGTATTTTACTTTTATTTTATTTAATTAGCTTTGTTTGAATTTATTTAACTCTCATTTGATTCAAACAGCTTTGTTTGAATGTGTTTGACTTTTCATTTGATTCAATTAGCTTTGTACAATGTATTTGACTTTCATTTGATTCAAATAGCTTAATTTGAATGTGTTTGACTTTTATTTGATTCAATTAGCTTTGTAGAATGTATTTGACTTTCATTTGATTCGAAATCTTTGTTTGAATGTGTTTGACTTTCATTTGATTCAATTAGCTTTGTTTGAATGTGTTTGACTTTCATTTGATTCAATTAGCTTTGTTAGAATGTATTTGACTTTTATTTGATTTAATTAGCTTTGTTTGAATGTATTTGACTCTCATTTGATTCAAACAGCTTTGTTTGAATGTGTTTCACTTTCATTTGATTCAATTAGCTTTGTAGAATGCATTTCACTTTCATTTGATTTAAATAACTTTGTTGCAATGCGTTTGACTTTCATTTGATTCAAATAGCTTTATTTTAATGTGTTTGACTTTCATTTGATACAATTAGCTTTGTTGAACGTATTTGACATTCATTCGATTAAAAACAGCTTTGTTTGAATGTGTTTGACTTTCATTTTATTCAATTTTCTTTGTTTGAATGTTTTTGACTTTCATTTGATTCTATTAGCTTGTTGAATGTATTTGACTTTCATTTGATTCAATTAGCTTGTTTGAATGTGTTTGACTTTCATTTGATTCAATTAGCTTTGTAGAATGTATTTGACTTTTATTTGATTTAATTAGCTTTGTTTGAATGTTTTTGACTCTATTTAATTCAAATAGCTTTGTTTGAATGTGTTTCACTTTATTTGATTCAATTAGCTTTGTAGAACGTATTTGACTTTCATTTGATCCAATTAGCTTAGTGGAATGTATTTGACTTTCATTTGATTCAAATAGCTTTGTTTGAATGTTTTTTACTTTCATTTGATTCAATTAGCTTTGTAGAATGTATTTGACTTTTATTTGATTTAATTAGCTTTGTTTGAACATGTTTCACTCTCATTTGATTCAAATAGCTTTGTTTGAATGTGTTTGAGTTTCATTTGATTCAATTAGCTTTGTTGAATGTATTTGACTTTCATTTGATTCAAATTTCTTTGTTGAATGTGATTGAATTTCATTTGATTCAATTTTCTTTGTAGATTGCATTTCACTTTCATTTGATTTATATAGCTTTGTTTGAATGTGTTTGACTTTCATTTAAATTAAAAAGCTTTTTTTTTGAATGTGTTTGACTTTCATTTGATTCAATTAGCTTTGTAAAATGTATTTTTGCTTTTATCTGATTTAATTAGCTTTGTTTGAATTTATTCGACTCTCCTTTGATTCAAATAGCTTTGTTTGAATGTGTTTGACTTTCATTTGATTCAATTAGCTTTGTAGAATGTATTTGACTTTCATTTGATTCAAATAGCTTTATTTGAATGTGTTTGACTTTCATTTGATTCAATTAGCTTTGTAGAATGTATTTGATTTTCATTTGATTCAAAATCTTTGTTTGAATGTATTTGACTTTCATTTAAATTAAAAAGCTTTTTTGAATGTGTTTGACTTTCATTTGATTTAAAAGACTTTGTTTGAATGCGTTTGACTTTCATTTGATTCAATTAGTTTTTGTAGAATGTATTTTACTTTTATTTTATTTAATTAGCTTTGTTTGAATTTATTTGACTCTCATTTGATTCAAACAGCTTTGTTTGAATGTGTTTGACTTTCATTTGATTCAATTAGCTTTGTAGAATGTATTTGACTTTCATTTGATTCAAATAGCTTTATTTGAATGTGTTTGACTTTCATTTGATTCAATTAGCTTTGTAGAATGTATTTGACTTTCATTTGATTCGAAATCTTTGTTTGAATGTGTTTGACTTTCATTTGATTCAATTAGCTTTGTTTGAATGTGTTTGACTTTCATTTGATTCAATTAGCTTTGTAGAATGTATTTGACTTTATTTGATTTAATTAGCTTTGTTTGAATGTATTTGACTCTCATTTGATTCAAACAGCTTTGTTTGAATGTGTTTCACTTTCATTTGATTCAATTAGCTTTGTAGAATGCATTTCACTTTCATTTGATTTAAATAACTTTGTTGCAATGCGTTTGACTTTCATTTGATTCAAATAGCTTTATTTTAACGTGTTTGACTTTCATTTGATACAATTAGCTTTGTTGAACGTATTTGACATTCATTCGATTAAAACAGCTTTGTTTGAATGTGTTTGACTTTTCATTTTATTCAATTTTCTTTGTTTGAATGTTTTTGACTTTCATTTGATTCTATTAGCTTTGTTGAATGTATTTGACTTTCATTTGATTCAATTAGCTTTGTTTGAATGTGTTTGACTTTCATTTGATTCAATTAGCTTTGTAGAATGTATTTGACTTTTATTTGATTTAATTAGCTTTGTTTGAATGTTTTTGAATCTCATTTAATTCAAATAGCTTTGTTTGAATGTGTTTCACTTTTATTTTATTCAATTTAGCTTTGTAGAACGTATTTGACTTTCATTTGATTCAAATAGCTTTGTTTGAATGTGTTTGACTTTCATTTGATCCAATTAGCTTAGTGGAATGTATTTGACTTTCATTTGATTCAAATAGCTTTGTTTGAATGTTTTTTACTTTCATTTGATTCAATTAGCTTTGTAGAATGTATTTGACTTTTATTTGATTTAATTAGCTTTGTTTGAACATGTTTCACTCTCATTTGATTCAAATAGCTTTGTTTGAATGTGTTTGAGTTTTATTTGATTCAATTAGCTTTGTTGAATGTATTTGACTTTCATTTGATTCAAATTTCTTTGTTTGAATGTGATTGAATTTCATTTGATTCAATTTTCTTTGTAGATTGCATTTCACTTTCATTTGATTTATATAGCTTTGTTTGAATGTGTTTGACTTTCATTTAAATTAAAAAGCTTTTTTTGAATGTGTTTGACTTTCATTTGATTCAATTAGCTTTGTAGAATGTATTTTGCTTTTATCTGATTTAATTAGCTTTGTTTGAATTTATTCGACTCTCCTTTGATTCAAATAGCTTTGTTTGAATGTGTTTGACTTTCATTTGATTCAATTAGCTTTGTAGAATGTATTTTGACTTTCATTTGATTCAAATAGCTTTATTTGAATGTGTTTGACTTTCATTTGATTCAATTAGCTTTGTAGAATGTATTTGATTTTCATTTGATTCAAAATCTTTGTTTGAATGTGTTTGACTTTCATTTGATTCAAATAGCTTTTTTTTTAATGTGTTTGACTTTCATTTGTTCAATTAGCTTTGTAGAATGTATTTGACTTTAATTTGAGTCAAATAACTTTGTTTGACTGTGTTTGACTTTCATTTGTTTCAATTTGCTTTGTAGAATGTATTTGACTTTCATTTTCTTCAAATAGCTTTGTTTGAATGTGTTTCACTTTCATTTGATTCAACTAGCTTTGTAGAATGTATCTACATTCATTTAATTAAAATAGCTTTGTTTGAATGTGTTTGACTTTCATTTGATTCAATTAGCTTTGTTTGAATGTGTTTGACTTTCATTTGATTTAATTAGCTTTGTAGAATGTATTTGACTTTCATTTGATTCAAATAGCTTTGTTTGAATGTGTTTGACTTACAATTAATTCAATTTGCTTTGTAGAATATATTTTACTGTCATTTGATTCAAATAGCTTTGTTTGAATGTGTTTTGAATTTCATTTAATTCAATTTGCTTTGTAGAATGCATTTCACTTTCATTTGATTTATATAGCTTTGTTTGAATGTGTTTGACTTTCATTTAAATTAAAAAGGCTTTTTTTGAATGTGTTTGACTTTCATTTGATTTAAAAGACTTTGTTTGAATGTGTTTGACTTTCATTTGATTCAATTAGCTTTGTAGAATGTATTTTACTTTTATTTTATTTAATTAGCTTTGTTTGAATTTATTTAACTCTCATTTGATTCAAACAGCTTTGTTTGAATGTGTTTGACTTTCATTTGATTCAATTAGCTTTGTACAATGTATTTGACTTTCATTTGATTCAAATAGCTTAATTTGAATGTGTTTTGACTTTTATTTGATTCAATTAGCTTTGTAGAATGTATTTGACTTTCATTTGATTCGAAATCTTTGTTTGAATGTGTTTGACTTTCATTTGATTCAATTAGCTTTGTTTGAATGTGTTTGACTTTCATTTGATTCAATTAGCTTTGTAGAATGTATTTGACTTTTATTTGATTTAATTAGCTTTGTTTGAATGTATTTGACTCTCATTTGATTCAAACAGCTTTGTTTGAATGTGTTTCACTTTCATTTGATTCAATTAGCTTTGTAGAATGCATTTCACTTTCATTTGATTTAAATAACTTTGTTGCAATGCGTTTGACTTTCATTTGATTCAAATAGCTTTATTTTAATGTGTTTGACTTTTCATTTGATACAATTAGCTTTGTTGAACGTATTTGACATTCATTCGATTAAAACAGCTTTGTTTGAATGTGTTTGACTTTCATTTTATTCAATTTTCTTTGTTTGAATGTTTTTGACTTTCATTTGATTCTATTAGCTTTGTTGAATGTATTTGACTTTCATTTGATTCAATTAGCTTTGTTTGAATGTGTTTGACTTTCATTTGATTCAATTAGCTTTGTAGAATGTATTTAACTTTTATTTGATTTAATTAGCTTTGTTTTGAATGTTTTTTTGACTCTCATTTAATTCAAATAGCTTTGTTTGAATGTGTTTCACTTTTATTTGATTCAATTAGCTTTGTAGAACGTATTTGACTTTCATTTGATCCAATTAGCTTAGTGGAATGTATTTGACTTTCATTTGATTCAAATAGCTTTGTTTGAATGTTTTCTACTTTCATTTGATTCAATTAGCTTTGTAGAATGTATTTGACTTTTATTTGATTTAATTAGCTTTGTTTGAACATGTTTCACTCTCATTTGATTCAAATAGCTTTGTTTGAATGTGTTTGAGTTTCATTTGATTCAATTAGCTTTGTTGAATGTATTTGACTTTCATTTGATTCAAATTTCTTTGTTTGAATGTGATTGAATTTCATTTGATTCAATTTTCTTTGTAGATTGCATTTCACTTTCATTTGATTTATATAGCTTTGTTTGAATGTGTTTGACTTTCATTTAAATTAAAAAGCTTTTTTTGAATGTGTTTGACTTTCATTTGATTCAATTAGCTTTGTAAAATGTATTTTGCTTTTATCTGATTTAATTAGCTTTGTTTGAATTTATTCGACTCTCCTTTGATTCAAATAGCTTTGTTTGAATGTGTTTGACTTTCATTTGATTCAATTAGCTTTGTAGAATGTATTTGACTTTCATTTGATTCAAATAGCTTTATTTGAATGTGTTTGACTTTCATTTGATTCAATTAGCTTTGTAGAATGTATTTGATTTTCATTTGATTCAAAATCTTTGTTTGAATGTATTTGACTTTCATTTAAATTAAAAAGCTTTTTTTGAATGTGTTTGACTTTCATTTGATTTAAAAGACTTTGTTTGAATGCGTTTGACTTTCATTTGATTCAATTAGTTTTGTAGAATGTATTTTACTTTTATTTTATTTAATTAGCTTTGTTTGAATTTATTTGACTCTCATTTGATTCAAACAGCTTTGTTTGAATGTGTTTGACTTTCATTTGATTCAATTAGCTTTGTAGAATGTATTTGACTTTCATTTGATTCAAATAGCTTTATTTGAATGTGTTTGACTTTCATTTGATTCAATTAGCTTTGTAGAATGTATTTGACTTTCATTTGATTCGAAATCTTTGTTTGAATGTGTTTGACTTTCATTTGATTCAATTAGCTTTGTTTGAATGTGTTTGAATTTAATTTAATTCAATTAGCTTTGTAGAATGTATTAGACTTTTATTTGATTTAATTAGCTTTGTTTGAATGTATAAGACTCTCATTTGAATTAAATAGCTTTGTTTGAATGTGTTTTACTTTCATTTGATTCAATTAGCTTTGTAGAATGTATTTGACTTTCATTTGAATCAAATAACTTTGTTTGACTGTGTTTGACTTTCATTTGATTCAATTTGCTTTGTAGAATGTATTTGACATTCATTTTATTAAAATAGCTTTGTTTGAATGTGTTTGACTTTCATTTGATTCAATTAGCTTTGTTTGAATGTGTTTGACTTTCATTTGATTCAACTAGCTTTGTAGAATGTATTGACATTCATTTAATTAAAATAGCTTTGTTTGAATGTGTTTGACTTTCATTTGATTCAATTAGCTTTGTTTGAATGTGTTTGACTTTCATTTGATTTAATTAGCTTTGTAGAATGTATTTGACTTTCATTTGATTCAAATAGCTTTGTTTGAATGTGTTTGACTTACAATTAATTCAATTAGCTTTGTAGAATATATTTTACTGTCATTTGATTCAAATAGCTTTGTTTGAATGTGTTTTGAATTTCATTTAATTCAATTTGCTTTGTAGAATGCATTTCACTTTCATTTGATTTATATAGCTTTGTTTGAATGTGTTTGACTTTCATTTAAATTAAAAAGGCTTTTTTTGAATGTGTTTGACTTTCATTTGATTTAAAAGACTTTGTTTGAATGTGTTTGACTTTCATTTGATTCAATTAGCTTTGTAGAATGTATTTTACTTTTATTTTATTTAATTAGCTTTGTTTGAATTTATTTAACTCTCATTTGATTCAAACAGCTTTGTTTGAATGTGTTTGACTTTCATTTGATTCAATTAGCTTTGTACAATGTATTTGACTTTCATTTGATTCAAATAGCTTAATTTGAATGTGTTTGACTTTTATTTGATTCAATTAGCTTTGTAGAATGTATTTGACTTTCATTTGATTCGAAATCTTTGTTTGAATGTGTTTGACTTTCATTTGATTCAATTAGCTTTGTTTGAATGTGTTTGACTTTCATTTGATTCAATTAGCTTTGTAGAATGTATTTGACTTTTATTTGATTTAATTAGCTTTGTTTGAATGTATTTGACTCTCATTTGATTCAAACAGCTTTGTTTGAATGTGTTTCACTTTCATTTGATTCAATTAGCTTTGTAGAATGCATTTCACTTTCATTTGATTTAAATAACTTTGTTGCAATGCGTTTGACTTTCATTTGATTCAAATAGCTTTATTTTAATGTGTTTGACTTTCATTTGATACAATTAGCTTTGTTGAACGTATTTGACATTCATTCGATTAAAACAGCTTTGTTTGAATGTGTTTGACTTTCATTTTATTCAATTTTCTTTGTTTGAATGTTTTTGACTTTCATTTGATTCTATTAGCTTTGTTGAATGTATTTGACTTTCATTTGATTCAATTAGCTTTGTTTGAATGTGTTTGACTTTCATTTGATTCAATTAGCTTTGTAGAATGTATTTGACTTTTATTTGATTTAATTAGCTTTGTTTGAATGTTTTTGACTCTCATTTAATTCAAATAGCTTTGTTTGAATGTGTTTCACTTTTATTTGATTCAATTAGCTTTGTAGAACGTATTTGACTTTCATTTGATCCAATTAGCTTAGTGGAATGTATTTGACTTTCATTTGATTCAAATAGCTTTGTTTGAATGTTTTTTACTTTCATTTGATTCAATTAGCTTTGTAGAATGTATTTGACTTTTATTTGATTTAATTAGCTTTGTTTGAACATGTTTCACTCTCATTTGATTCAAATAGCTTTGTTTGAATGTGTTTGAGTTTCATTTGATTCAATTAGCTTTGTTGAATGTATTTGACTTTCATTTGATTCAAATTTCTTTGTTTGAATGTGATTGAATTTCATTTGATTCAATTTTCTTTGTAGATTGCATTTCACTTTCATTTGATTTATATAGCTTTGTTTGAATGTGTTTGACTTTCATTTAAATTAAAAAGCTTTTTTTGAATGTGTTTTGACTTTCATTTGATTCAATTAGCTTTGTAAAATGTATTTTGCTTTTATCTGATTTAATTAGCTTTGTTTGAATTTATTCGACTCTCCTTTGATTCAAATAGCTTTGTTTGAATGTGTTTGACTTTCATTTGATTCAATTAGCTTTGTAGAATGTATTTGACTTTCATTTGATTCAAATAGCTTTATTTGAATGTGTTTGACTTTCATTTGATTCAATTAGCTTTGTAGAATGTATTTGATTTTCATTTGATTCAAAATCTTTGTTTGAATGTATTTGACTTTCATTTAAATTAAAAAGCTTTTTTTGAATGTGTTTGACTTTCATTTGATTTAAAAGACTTTGTTTGAATGCGTTTGACTTTCATTTGATTCAATTAGTTTTGTAGAATGTATTTTACTTTTATTTTATTTAATTAGCTTTGTTTGAATTTATTTGACTCTCATTTGATTCAAACAGCTTTGTTTGAATGTGTTTGACTTTCATTTGATTCAATTAGCTTTGTAGAATGTATTTGACTTTCATTTGATTCAAATAGCTTTATTTGAATGTGTTTGACTTTCATTTGATTCAATTAGCTTTGTAGAATGTATTTGACTTTCATTTGATTCGAAATCTTTGTTTGAATGTGTTTGACTTTCATTTGATTCAATTAGCTTTGTTTGAATGTGTTTGAATTTAATTTAATTCAATTAGCTTTGTAGAATGTATTAGACTTTTATTTGATTTAATTAGCTTTGTTTGAATGTATAAGACTCTCATTTGAATTAAATAGCTTTGTTTGAATGTGTTTGACTTTCATTTGATTCAATTAGCTTTGTAGAATGTATTTGACTTTCATTTGAATCAAATAACTTTGTTTGACTGTGTTTGACTTTCATTTGATTCAATTTGCTTTGTAGAATGTATTTGACATTCATTTTATTAAAATAGCTTCATTTGAATGTGTTTGACTTTCATTTGATCCAATTAGCTTTGTAGAATTTTTTTTCATTTGATTCGAAATCTTTGTTAGAATGTGTTTGACTTTCATTTGATTCAATTAGCTTTGTTTGAATGTGTTTGACTTTCATTTGATTTAACTAGCTTTGTAGAATGTATTGACATTCATTTAATTAAAATAGCTTTGTTTGAATGTGTTTGACTTTCATTTGATTCAATTAGCTTTGTTTGAATGTGTTTGACTTTCATTTGATTTAATTAGCTTTGTAGAATGTATTTGACTTTCATTTGATTCAAATAGCTTTGTTTGAATGTGTTTGACTTACAATTAATTCAATTAGCTTTGTAGAATATATTTTACTGTCATTTGATTCAAATAGCTTTGTTTGAATGTGTTTTGAATTTCATTTAATTCAATTTGCTTTGTAGAATGCATTTCACTTTCATTTGATTTATATAGCTTTGTTTGAATGTGTTTGACTTTCATTTAAATTAAAAAGGCTTTTTTTGAATGTGTTTGACTTTCATTTGATTTAAAAGACTTTGTTTGAATGTGTTTGACTTTCATTTGATTCAATTAGCTTTGTAGAATGTATTTTACTTTTATTTTATTTAATTAGCTTTGTTTGAATTTATTTAACTCTCATTTGATTCAAACAGCTTTGTTTGAATGTGTTTGACTTTCATTTGATTCAATTAGCTTTGTACAATGTATTTGACTTTCATTTGATTCAAATAGCTTAATTTGAATGTGTTTGACTTTTATTTGATTCAATTAGCTTTGTAGAATGTATTTGACTTTCATTTGATTCGAAATCTTTGTTTGAATGTGTTTGATTTTCATTTGATTCAATTAGCTTTGTTTGAATGTGTTTGACTTTCATTTGATTCAATTAGCTTTGTAGAATGTATTTGACTTTTATTTGATTTAATTAGCTTTGTTTGAATGTATTTGACTCTCATTTGATTCAAACAGCTTTGTTTGAATGTGTTTCACTTTCATTTGATTCAATTAGCTTTGTAGAATGCATTTCACTTTCATTTGATTTAAATAACTTTGTTGCAATGCGTTTGACTTTCATTTGATTCAAATAGCTTTATTTTAATGTGTTTGACTTTCATTTGATACAATTAGCTTTGTTGAACGTATTTGACATTCATTCGATTAAAACAGCTTTGTTTGAATGTGTTTGACTTTCATTTTATTCAATTTTCTTTGTTTGAATGTTTTTGACTTTCATTTGATTCTATTAGCTTTGTTGAATGTATTTGACTTTCATTTGATTCAATTAGCTTTGTTTGAATGTGTTTGACTTTCATTTGATTCAATTAGCTTTGTAGAATGTATTTGACTTTTATTTGATTTAATTAGCTTTGTTTGAATGTTTTTGACTCTCATTTAATTGAAATAGCTTTGTTTGAATGTGTTTTCACTTTTATTTGATTCAATTAGCTTTGTAGAACGTATTTGACTTTCATTTGATCCAATTAGCTTAGTGGAATGTATTTGACTTTCATTTGATTCAAATAGCTTTGTTTGAATGTTTTTTTACTTTCATTTGATTCAATTAGCTTTGTAGAATGTATTTGACTTTTATTTGATTTAATTAGCTTTGTTTGAACATGTTTCACTCTCATTTGATTCAAATAGCTTTGTTTGAATGTGTTTGAGTTTCATTTGATTCAATTAGCTTTGTTGAATGTATTTGACTTTCATTTGATTCAAATTTCTTTGTTTGAATGTGATTGAATTTCATTTGATTCAATTTTCTTTGTAGATTGCATTTCACTTTCATTTGATTTATATAGCTTTGTTTGAATGTGTTTGACTTTCATTTAAATTAAAAAGCTTTTTTTGAATGTGTTTGACTTTCATTTGATTCAATTAGCTTTGTAAAATGTATTTTGCTTTTATCTGATTTAATTAGCTTTGTTTGAATTTATTCGACTCTCCTTTGATTCAAATAGCTTTGTTTGAATGTGTTTGACTTTCATTTGATTCAATTAGCTTTGTAGAATGTATTTGACTTTCATTTGATTCAAATAGCTTTATTTGAATGTGTTTGACTTTCATTTGATTCAATTAGCTTTGTAGAATGTATTTGATTTTCATTTGATTCAAAATCTTTGTTTGAATGTATTTGACTTTCATTTAAATTAAAAAGCTTTTTTTGAATGTGTTTGACTTTCATTTGATTTAAAAGACTTTGTTTGAATGCGTTTGACTTTCATTTGATTCAATTAGTTTTGTAGAATGTATTTTACTTTTATTTTATTTAATTAGCTTTGTTTGAATTTATTTGACTCTCATTTGATTCAAACAGCTTTGTTTGAATGTGTTTGACTTTCATTTGATTCAATTAGCTTTATAGAATGTATTTGACTTTCATTTGATTCAAATAGCTTTATTTGAATGTGTTTGACTTTCATTTGATTCAATTAGCTTTGTAGAATGTATTTGACTTTCATTTGATTCGAAATCTTTGTTTGAATGTGTTTGACTTTCATTTGATTCAATTAGCTTTGTTTGAATGTGTTTGAATTTAATTTAATTCAATTAGCTTTGTAGAATGTATTAGACTTTTATTTGATTTAATTAGCTTTGTTTGAATGTATAAGACTCTCATTTGAATTAAATAGCTTTGTTTGAATGTGTTTGACTTTCATTTGATTCAATTAGCTTTGTAGAATGTATTTGACTTTCATTTGAATCAAATAACTTTGTTTGACTGTGTTTGACTTTCATTTGATTCAATTTGCTTTGTAGAATGTATTTGACATTCATTTTATTAAAATAGCTTCATTTGAATGTGTTTGACTTTCATTTGATCCAATTAGCTTTGTAGAATTTTTTTTCATTTGATTCGAAATCTTTGTTAGAATGTGTTTGACTTTCATTTGATTCAATTAGCTTTGTTTGAATGTGTTTCACTTTAATTTAATTCAATTAGCTTTGTAGAATATATTAGACTTTTATTTGATTTAATTAGCTTTGTTTTAATGTATTTGACTCTCATTTGATTCAAATAGCTTTGTTTGAATGTGTTTGACTTTCATTTGATTCAAATAGCTTTGTTTGAATGTGTTTGACTTTCATTTGATTCAATTAGCTTTGTAGAATGTAATTGACTTTCATTCGATTAAAATAGCTTTGTTTGAATGTGCTTGACTTTCATTTGATTCAATTAGCTTTATTTGAATGTGTTTGACTTTCATTTGATTCAATTAGCTTTGTTGAATGCATTTGACTTTCATTTGATTCAATTAGCTTTGTTTGAATGTGTTTGACTTTCAATTGATTCAATTAGCTTTGTAGAATGTATTTGACTCTCTTTTGATTCAAATAGCTTTGTTTGAATGCGTTTAACTTTAATTTGATTCAATTAGCTTTGTAGAATACATTTCACTTTCATTTAATTTAAACAACTTTGTTTGAATGTGTTTGACTTTCATTTGACTCAAAAAGCTTTATTTGATTGCGTTTGACTTTTATTTGATACAATTAGCTTTGTAGAACGTATTTGACTTTCATTTGATTCAAATAGCTGTATTTGAATGTGTTTGACTTTCATTTGATTCAATTAGCTTTGTAGAATGTATTTGACTTTCATTTGAGTCAAATAACTTTGTTTGACTGTGTTTGACTTTCATTTGTTTCAATTTGCATTGTAGAATGTATTTGACTTTCATTTTCTTCAAATAGCTTTGTTTGAATGTGTTTGACTTTCATTTGATTCAATTAGCTTTTGTAGAATGTATTTGACATTCATTTAATTAAAATAGCTTTGTTTGAATGTGTTTGACTTTTATTTGATTCAATTAGCTTTGTTTGAATGTGTTTGACTTTCATTTGATTTAAAAGGCTTTGTTTGAATGTGTTTGACTTTTATTTGATGCAATTAGCTTTGTAGAATGTATTTACTTTTATTTGATTCAAATAGCTTTGTTTGAATGTGTTTGACTTTCATTTGATTCAATTAGCTTTGTAGAATGTATTTGACTTTCATTTTACTCAAATAGCTTTATTTGAATGTGTTTGACTTTCATTTGATTCAATTAGCTTTGTAGAATGTATTTGACATTCATTTAATTAAAATAGCTTTGTTTGAATGTGTTTGACTTTCATTTGATTCAAATAGCTTTATTTGAATGTGTTTGACTTTCATTTGATTCAATTAGCTTTCTAGAATGTATTTGACTTTCATTTGACTCAATTAGCTTTATTTGAATGAGTTTAACTTTCATTTGATTCAATTAGCTTTGTAGAATGTACTTGACTCTCATTTGATTCAAATAGCTTTGTTTGAATGTGTTTAACTTTCATTTGATTGAATTAGCTTTGTTGAACATATTTGACATTCATTTGATTAAAATAGCTTTGTTTGAATGTGTTTGACTTTCATTTGATTCAATTTGCTTTGTTTGAATGTGTTTGACTTTTATTTGATTCTATTAGCTTTGTTGAATGTATTTGACTTTTATTTGATTTAATTAGCTTTGTTTGAATGTTTTTACTCTCATTTAATTCACATAGCTTTGTTTGAATGTGTTTCACTTTTATTTGATTCAATTAGCTTTGTAGAACGTATTTTACTTTCATTTGATTCAAATAGCTTTGTTTGAATGTGTTTTGACTTTCTTTTGATCCAATTAGCTTATTAGAATGTATTTGACTTTCATTTGATTCAAATAGCTTTGTTTGAATGTTTTTTGACTTTCATTTGATTCAATTAGCTTTGTAGAATGTGTTTGACTTTTATTTGATTTAATTAGCTTTGTTTGAACATGTTTGACTCTCATTTGATTCAAATAGCTTTGTTTGAATGTGTTTGAGTTTCATTTGATTCAATTAGCTTTGTAGAATGTATTTGACTTTCATTTGATTAAAATAGCTTTGTTTAAATGTGATTGAATTTCATTTGATTCAATTCGCTTTGTAGATTGCATTTTACTTTCATTTGATTTGTATAGCTTTGTTTGAATGTGTTTGACTTTCATTTAAATTAAAAAGCTTTTTTTGAATCTGTTTGACTTTTATTTGATTTAAAAGGCTTTTTTTGAATGTGTTTGACTTTCATTTGATTCAATAGCTTTGTAGAATGTATTTTACTTTTATTTGATTTAATTAGCTTTGTTTGAATTTATTTGACTCTCTTTTGATTCAAATAGCTTTGTTTGAATGTGTTTGACTTTCATTTGATTCAATTAGCTTTGTAGAATGTATTTGACTTTCATTTGATTCAAAAAGCTTTATTTGAATGTGTTTGACTTTCATTTGATTCTATTAGCTTTGTAGAATGTATTTGACTTTCATTTGATTCAAAATCTTTCTTTGAATGTGTTTGACTTTCATTTGATTCAATTAGCTTTGTTTGAACATGTTTGACTCTCATTTGATTCAAATAGCTTTTGTTTGAATGTGTTTGAGTTTCATTTGATTCAATTAGCTTTGTAGAATGTATTTGACTTTCATTTAATTCAAATAGCTTTGTTTGAATGTGATTTAATTTCATTTGATTCAATTCGCTTTGTAGATTGCATTTCACTTTCATTTGATTTATATAGCTTTGTTTGAATGTGTTTGACTTTCATTTAAAATAAAAAAGCTTTTTTTGAATGTGTTTGACTTTTATTTGATTTAAAAGGCTTTGTTTGAATGTGTTTGACTTTTATTTGATGCAATTAGCTTTGTAGAATGTATTTTACTTTTATTTGATTTAATTAGCTTTGTTTGAATTTATTTGACTCTCCTTTGATTCAAATAGCTTTGTTTGAATGTGTTTGACTTTCATTTGATTCAATTAGCTTTGTAGAATGTATTTGACTTTCATTTGATTCAAATAGCTTTATTTGAATGTGTTTGACTTTCATTTGATTCAATTAGCTTTGTAGAATGTATTTGACTTTCATTTGATTCAAAATCTTTCTTTGAATGTGTTTGACTTTCATTTGATTCAATTAGCTTTGTAGAATGTATTTGACATTCATTTAATTAAAATAGCTTTGTTTGAATGTGTTTGACTTTTATTTGATTCAATTAGCTTTGTTTGAATGTGTTTGACTTTTATTTGATGCAATTAGCTTTGTAGAATGTATTTTACTTTTATTTGATTTAATTAGCTTAGTTTGAATTTATTTGACTCTCATTTGATTCAAATAACTTTGTTTGAATGTGTTTGACTTTCATTTGATTCAATTAGCTTTTTAGAATGTATTTGACTTTCATTTTACTCAAATAGTTTTATTTGAATGTGTTTGACTTTCATTTGATTCAATTAGCTTTGTAGAATGTATTTGACATTCATTTAATTAAAATAGCTTTCTTTGAATGTGTTTAACTTTCATTTGATTCAAATAGCTTTATTAGAATGTGTTTGACTTTCATTTGATTCAATTAGCTTTCTAGAATGTATTTGACTTTCATTTGATTCAATTAGCTTTATTTGAATGAGTTTGACTTTCATTTGATTCAATTAGCTTTGTAGAATGTATTTGACTCTCATTTGATTCAAATAGCTTTGTTTGAATGCGTTTTACTTTCATTTGATTGAATTAGCTTTGTTGAACATATTTGACATTCATTTGATTAAAATAGCTTTGTTTGAATGTGTTTGACTTTCATTTGATTCAATTTGCTTTGTTTGAATGTGTTTGACTTTCATTTGATTCTATTAGCTTTGTTAAATGTATTTGACTTTTATTTGATTTAATTAGCTTTGTTTGAATGTTTTTTACTCTCATTTAATTCAAATAGCTTTGTTTGAATGTGTTTCACTTTTATTTGATTCAATTAGCTTTGTAGAACGTATTTTACTTTCATTTGATTCAAATAGCTTTGTTTGAATGTGTTTGACTTTCATTTGATCCAATTAGCTTATTAGAATGTATTTGACTTTCATTTGATTCAAATAGCTTTGTTTGAATGTTTTTGACTTTCATTTGATTCAATTAGCTTTGTAGAATGTATTTGACTTTTATTTGATTTAATTAGCTTTGTTTGAACATGTTTGACTCTCATTTGATTCAAATAGCTTTGTTTGAATGTGTTTGAGTTTCATTTGATTCAATTAGCTTTGTAGAATGTATTTGACTTTCATTTGATTCAAATAGCTTTGTTTGAATGTGATTGAATTTCATTTGATTCAATTCGCTTTGTAGATTGCATTTCACTTTCATTCGATTTATATAGCTTTGTTTGAATGTGTTTGACTTTCATTTAAATTAAAAAGCTTTTTTTAAATGTGTTTGACTTTTATTTGATTTAAAAGGCTTTGTGTTTGAATGTGTTTAACTTTCATTTGATTCAATTAGCTTTGTTTGAATGTGTTTGACTTTCATTTGATTCAATTAGCTTTTGTAGAATGTATTTGACTTTTATTTGATTTATTTAGCTTTGTTTGAATGTTTTTTACTCTCATTTAATTCAAATAGCTTTGTTTGAATGTGTTTTCACTTTTATTTGATTCAATAAGCTTTGTAGAACGTATTTTACTTTCATTTGATTCAAATAGCTTTGTTTGAATGTGTTTTGACTTTCATTTGATCCAATTAGCTTATTAGAATGTATTTGATTTTCATTTGATTCAAATAGCTTTGTTTGAATGTTTTTGACTTTCATTTGATTCAATTAGCTTTGTAGAACGTATTTGACTTTTATTTGATTTAATTAGCTTTGTTTGAACATGTTTGACTCTCATTTGATTCAAATAGCTTTGTTTGAATGTGTTTGAGTTTCATTTGATTCAATTAGCTTTGTAGAATGTATTTGACTTTCATTTAATTCAAATAGCTTTGTTTGAATGTGATTGAATTTCATTTGATTCAATTCGCTTTGTAGATTGCATTTCACTTTCATTTGATTTATATAGCTTTGTTTGAATGTGTTTGACTTTCATTTAAATTAAAAAGCTTTTTTTGAATGTGTTTGACTTTTATTTGATTTAAAAGGCTTTGTTTGAATGTGTTTGACTTTTATTTGATGCAATTAGCTTTGTAGAATGTATTTTACTTTTATTTGATTTAATTAGCTTAGTTTGAAATTTATTTTGACTCTCATTTGATTCAAATAGCTTTGTTTGAATGTGTTTGACTTTCATTTGATCCAATTAGCTTATTAGAATGTATTTGATTTTCATTTGATTCAAATAGCTTTGTTTGAATGTTTTTTGACTTTCATTTGATTCAATTAGCTTTGTAGAACGTATTTGACTTTTATTTGATTTAATTAGCTTTGTTTGAACATGTTTGACTCTCATTTTATTCAAATAGCTTTGTTTGAATGTGTTTGAGTTTCATTTGATTCAATTAGCTTTGTAGAATGTATTTGACTTTCATTTAATTCAAAATAGCTTTGTTTGAATGTGATTTAATTTCATTTGATTCAATTCGCTTTGTAGATTGCATTTCACTTTCATTTGATTTATATAGCTTTGTTTGAATGTGTTTGACTTTCATTTAAAATAAAAAGCTTTTTTTGAATGTGTTTGACTTTTATTTGATTTAAAAGGCTTTGTTTGAATGTGTTTGACTTTTATTTGATGCAATTAGCTTTGTAGAATGTATTTTACTTTTATTTGATTTAATTAGCTTAGTTTGAATTTATTTGACTCTCATTTGATTCAAATAGCTTTGTTTGAATTCGTTTGACTTTCATTTGATTCAATTAGCTTTGTAGAATGTATTTGACTTTCATTTTACTCAAATAGCTTTATTTGAATGTGTTTGACTTTCATTTGATTCAATTAGCTTTGTAGAATGTATTTGACATTCATTTAATTAAAATAGCTTTCTTTGAATGTGTTTAACTTTCATTTGATTCAATTAGCTTTGTTTGAACATGTTTGACTCTCATTTGATTCAAATAGCTTTGTTTGAAGGTGTTTGAGTTTCATTTGATTCAATTAGCTTTGTAGAATGTATTTGACTTTCATTTAATTCAAATAGCTTTGTTTGAATGTGATTGAATGTCATTTGATTCAATTCGCTTTGTAGATTGCATTTCACTTTCATTTGATTTATATAGCTTTGTTTGAATGTGTTTGACTTTCATTTAAATTAAAAAGCTTTTTTTGAATGTGTTTGACTTTTATTTGATTTAAAAGGCTTTGTTTGAATGTGTTTGACTTTCATTTGATTCAATTAGCTTTGTAGAATGTATTTTACTTTTATTTGATTTAATTAGCTTTGTTTGAATTTATTTGACTCTCCTTTGATTCAAATAGCTTTGTTTGAATGTGTTTGACTTTCATTTGATTCAATTAGCTTTGTAGAATGTATTTGACTTTCATTTGATTCAAATAGCTTTATTTGAATGTGTTTGACTTTCATTTGATTCAATTAGCTTTGTAGAATGTATTTGACTTTCATTTGATTCAAAATCTTTCTTTGAATGTGTTTGACTTTCATTTGATTCAATTAGCTTTGTAGAATGTATTTGACATTCATTTAATTAAAATAGCTTTGTTTGAATGTGTTTGACTTTTATTTGATTCAATTAGCTTTGTTTGAATGTGTTTGACTTTCTTTTGATTTAAAAGGCTTTGTTTGAATGTGTTTGACTTTTATTTGATGCAATTAGCTTTGTAGAATGTATTTTACTTTTATTTGATTTAATTAGCTTAGTTTGAATTTATTTGACTCTCATTTGATTCAAATAACTTTGTTTGAATGTGTTTGACTTTCATTTGATTCAATTAGCTTTTTAGAATGTATTTGACTTTCATTTTACTCAAATAGCTTTATTTGAATGTGTTTGACTTTCATTTGATTCAATTAGCTTTGTAGAATGTATTTGACATTCATTTAATTAAAATAGCTTTCTTTGAATGTGTTTAACTTTCATTTGATTCAAATAGCTTTATTAGAATGTGTTTGACTTTCATTTGATTCAATTAGCTTTCTAGAATGTATTTGACTTTCATTTGATTCAATTAGCTTTATTTGAATGAGTTTGACTTTCATTTGATTCAATTAGCTTTGTAGAATGTATTTGACTCTCATTTGATTCAAATAGCTTTGTTTGAATGCGTTTTACTTTCATTTGATTGAATTAGCTTTGTTGAACATATTTGACATTCATTTGATTAAAATAGCTTTGTTTGAATGTGTTTGACTTTCATTTGATTCAATTTGCTTTGTTTGAATGTGTTTGACTTTCATTTGATTCTATTAGCTTTGTTGAATGTATTTGACTTTTATTTGATTTAATTAGCTTTGTTTGAATGTTTTTTACTCTCATTTAATTCAAATAGCTTTGTTTGAATGTGTTTCACTTTTATTTGATTCAATTAGCTTTGTAGAACGTATTTTACTTTCATTTGATTCAAATAGCTTTGTTTGAATGTGTTTGACTTTCATTTGATCCAATTAGCTTATTAGAATGTATTTGACTTTCATTTGATTCAAATAGCTTTGTTTGAATGTTTTTGACTTTCATTTGATTCAATTAGCTTTGTAGAATGTATTTGACTTTTATTTGATTTAATTAGCTTTGTTTGAACATGTTTGACTCTCATTTGATTCAAATAGCTTTGTTTGAATGTGTTTGAGTTTCATTTGATTCAATTAGCTTTGTAGAATGTATTTGACTTTCATTTGATTCAAATAGCTTTGTTTGAATGTGATTGAATTTCATTTGATTCAATTCGCTTTGTAGATTGCATTTCACTTTCATTCGATTTATATAGCTTTGTTTGAATGTGTTTGACTTTCATTTAAATTAAAAAGCTTTTTTTAAATGTGTTTGACTTTTATTTGATTTAAAAGGCTTTGTTTGAATGTGTTTAACTTTCATTTGATTCAATTAGCTTTGTTTGAATGTGTTTGACTTTCATTTGATTCAATTAGCTTTGTAGAATGTATTTGACTTTTATTTGATTTATTTAGCTTTGTTTGAATGTTTTTACTCTCATTTAATTCAAATAGCTTTGTTTGAATGTGTTTCACTTTTATTTGATTCAATAAGCTTTGTAGAACGTATTTTACTTTCATTTGATTCAAATAGCTTTGTTTGAATGTGTTTGACTTTCATTTGATCCAATTAGCTTATTAGAATGTATTTGATTTTCATTTGATTCAAATAGCTTTGTTTGAATGTTTTTGACTTTCATTTGATTCAATTAGCTTTGTAGAACGTATTTGACTTTTATTTGATTTAATTAGCTTTGTTTGAACATGTTTGACTCTCATTTGATTCAAATAGCTTTGTTTGAATGTGTTTGAGTTTCATTTGATTCAATTAGCTTTGTAGAATGTATTTGACTTTCATTTAATTCAAATAGCTTTGTTTGAATGTGATTGAATTTCATTTGATTCAATTCGCTTTGTAGATTGCATTTCACTTTCATTTGATTTATATAGCTTTGTTTGAATGTGTTTGACTTTCATTTAAATTAAAAAGCTTTTTTTGAATGTGTTTGACTTTTATTTGATTTAAAAGGCTTTGTTTGAATGTGTTTGACTTTTATTTGATGCAATTAGCTTTGTAGAATGTATTTTACTTTTATTTGATTTAATTAGCTTAGTTTGAATTTATTTGACTCTCATTTGATTCAAATAGCTTTGTTTGAATGTGTTTGACTTTCATTTGATCCAATTAGCTTATTAGAATGTATTTGATTTTCATTTGATTCAAATAGCTTTGTTTGAATGTTTTTGACTTTCATTTGATTCAATTAGCTTTGTAGAACGTATTTGACTTTTATTTGATTTAATTAGCTTTGTTTGAACATGTTTGACTCTCATTTTATTCAAATAGCTTTGTTTGAATGTGTTTGAGTTTCATTTGATTCAATTAGCTTTGTAGAATGTATTTGACTTTCATTTAATTCAAATAGCTTTGTTTGAATGTGATTTAATTTCATTTGATTCAATTCGCTTTGTAGATTGCATTTCACTTTCATTTGATTTATATAGCTTTGTTTGAATGTGTTTGACTTTCATTTAAAATAAAAAGCTTTTTTTGAATGTGTTTGACTTTTATTTGATTTAAAAGGCTTTGTTTGAATGTGTTTTGACTTTTATTTGATGCAATTAGCTTTGTAGAATGTATTTTACTTTTATTTGATTTAATTAGCTTAGTTTGAATTTATTTGACTCTCATTTGATTCAAATAGCTTTGTTTGAATTCGTTTGACTTTCATTTGATTCAATTAGCTTTGTAGAATGTATTTGACTTTCATTTTACTCAAATAGCTTTATTTGAATGTGTTTGACTTTCATTTGATTCAATTAGCTTTGTAGAATGTATTTGACATTCATTTAATTAAAATAGCTTTCTTTGAATGTGTTTAACTTTCATTTGATTCAATTAGCTTTGTTTGAACATGTTTGACTCTCATTTGATTCAAATAGCTTTGTTTGAAGGTGTTTGAGTTTCATTTGATTCAATTAGCTTTGTAGAATGTATTTGACTTTCATTTAATTCAAATAGCTTTGTTTGAATGTGATTGAATGTCATTTGATTCAATTCGCTTTGTAGATTGCATTTCACTTTCATTTGATTTATATAGCTTTGTTTGAATGTGTTTGACTTTCATTTAAATTAAAAAGCTTTTTTTGAATGTGTTTGACTTTTATTTGATTTAAAAGGCTTTGTTTGAATGTGTTTGACTTTCATTTGATTCAATTAGCTTTGTAGAATGTATTTTACTTTTATTTGATTTAATTAGCTTTGTTTGAATTTATTTGACTCTCCTTTGATTCAAATAGCTTTGTTTGAATGTGTTTGACTTTCATTTGATTCAATTAGCTTTGTAGAATGTATTTGACTTTCATTTGATTCAAATAGCTTTATTTGAATGTGTTTGACTTTCATTTGATTCAATTAGCTTTGTAGAATGTATTTGACTTTCATTTGATTCAAAATCTTTCTTTGAATGTGTTTGACTTTCATTTGATTCAATTAGCTTTGTAGAATGTATTTGACATTCATTTAATTAAAATAGCTTTGTTTGAATGTGTTTGACTTTTATTTGATTCAATTAGCTTTGTTTGAATGTGTTTGACTTTCTTTTGATTTAAAAGGCTTTGTTTGAATGTGTTTGACTTTTATTTGATGCAATTAGCTTTGTAGAATGTATTTTACTTTTATTTGATTTAATTAGCTTAGTTTGAATTTATTTGACTCTCATTTGATTCAAATAACTTTGTTTGAATGTGTTTGACTTTCATTTGATTCAATTAGCTTTTTAGAATGTATTTGACTTTCATTTTTACTCAAATAGCTTTATTTGAATGTGTTTGACTTTCATTTGATTCAATTAGCTTTGTAGAATGTATTTGACATTCATTTAATTAAAATAGCTTTCTTTTGAATGTGTTTAACTTTCATTTGATTCAAATAGCTTTATTAGAATGTGTTTGACTTTCATTTGATTCAATTAGCTTTCTAGAATGTATTTGACTTTCATTTGATTCAATTAGCTTTATTTGAATGAGTTTGACTTTCATTTGATTCAATTAGCTTTGTAGAATGTATTTGACTCTCATTTGATTCAAATAGCTTTGTTTGAATGCGTTTTACTTTCATTTGATTGAATTAGCTTTGTTGAACATATTTGACATTCATTTGATTAAAATAGCTTTGTTTGAATGTGTTTGACTTTCATTTGATTCAATTTGCTTTGTTTGAATGTGTTTGACTTTCATTTGATTCTATTAGCTTTGTTGAATGTATTTGACTTTTATTTGATTTAATTAGCTTTGTTTGAATGTTTTTTACTCTCATTTAATTCAAATAGCTTTGTTTGAATGTGTTTCACTTTTATTTGATTCAATTAGCTTTGTAGAACGTATTTTACTTTCATTTGATTCAAATAGCTTTGTTTGAATGTGTTTGACTTTCATTTGATCCAATTAGCTTATTAGAATGTATTTGACTTTCATTTGATTCAAATAGCTTTGTTTGAATGTTTTTGACTTTCATTTGATTCAATTAGCTTTGTAGAATGTGTTTGACTTTTATTTGATTTAATTAGCTTTGTTTGAACATGTTTGACTCTCATTTGATTCAAATAGCTTTGTTTGAATGTGTTTGAGTTTCATTTGATTCAATTAGCTTTGTAGAATGTATTTGACTTTCATTTGATTCAAATAGCTTTGTTTGAATGTGATTGAATTTCATTTGATTCAATTCGCTTTGTAGATTGCATTTCACTTTCATTTGATTTATATAGCTTTGTTTGAATGTGTTTGACTTTCATTTAAATTAAAAAGCTTTTTTTGAATGTGTTTGACTTTTATTTGATTTAAAAGGCTTTGTTTGAATGTGTTTAACTTTCATTTGATTCAATTAGCTTTGTTTGAATGTGTTTGACTTTCATTTGATTCAATTAGCTTTGTAGAATGTATTTGACTTTTATTTGATTTATTTAGCTTTGTTTTGAATGTTTTTACTCTCATTTAATTCAAATAGCTTTGTTTGAATGTGTTTCACTTTTATTTGATTCAATAAGCTTTGTAGAACGTATTTTACTTTCATTTGATTCAAATAGCTTTGTTTGAATGTGTTTGACTTTCATTTGATCCAATTAGCTTATTAGAATGTATTTGATTTTCATTTGATTCAAATAGCTTTGTTTGAATGTTTTTGACTTTCATTTGATTCAATTAGCTTTGTAGAACGTATTTGACTTTTATTTGATTTAATTAGCTTTGTTTGAACATGTTTGACTCTCATTTGATTCAAATAGCTTTGTTTGAATGTGTTTGAGTTTCATTTGATTCAATTAGCTTTGTAGAATGTATTTGACTTTCATTTGATTCAAATAGCTTTGTTTGAATGTGATTGAATTTCTTTTGATTCAATTCGCTTTGTAGATTGCATTTCACTTTCATTTGATTTATATAGCTTTGTTTGAATGTGTTTGACTATCATTTAAATTAAAAAGCTTTTTTTGAATGTGTTTGACTTTTATTTGATTTAAAAGGCTTTGTTTGAATGTGTTTGACTTTCATTTGATTCAATTAGCTTTGTAGAATGTATTTTACTTTTATTTATTTAATTAGCTTTGTTTGAATTTATTTGACTCTCCTTTGATTCAAATAGCTTTGTTTGAATGTGTTTGACTTTCATTTGATTCAATTAGCTTTGTAGAATGTATTTGATTTTCATTTGATTCAAATAGCTTTATTTGAATGTGTTTGACTTTCATTTGATTCAATTAGCTTTGTAGAATGTATTTGACTTTCATTTTATTCAAAATCTTTGTTTGAATGTGTTTGACTTTCATTTGATTCAAATAGCTTTGTTTGAATGTGTTTGACTTTCATTTGATTCAATTAGCTTTGTAGAATGTATTTGACTTTCATTTGATTCAAATAGCTTTGTTTGAATGTGTTTGACTTTCATTTGATTCAATTAGCTTTGTAGAATGTATTTGACTGTCCTTTGATTGAAATAGCTTTGTTTGAATGTGTTTGAATTTCATTTAATTCAATTTGCTTTGTAGAATGCATTTTACCTTCATTAGATTTATATAGCTTTGTTTGAATGTGTTTGACTTTCATTTAAATTAAAAAGCTTTTTTTGAATGTGTTTGACTTTTATTTGATTTAAAAGGCTTTGTTTGAATGTGTTTAACTTTCATTTGATTCAATTAGCTTTGTTTGAATGTGTTTGACTTTCATTTGATTCAATTAGCTTTGTAGAATGTATTTGACTTTTATTTGATTTATTTAGCTTTGTTTGAATGTTTTTACTCTCATTTAATTCAAATAGCTTTGTTTGAATGTGTTTCACTTTTATTTGATTCAATAAGCTTTGTAGAACGTATTTTACTTTCATTTGATTCAAATAGCTTTGTTTGAATGTGTTTGACTTTCATTTGATCCAATTAGCTTATTAGAATGTATTTGATTTTCATTTGATTCAAATAGCTTTGTTTGAATGTTTTTGACTTTCATTTGATTCAATTAGCTTTGTAGAACGTATTTGACTTTTATTTGATTTAATTAGCTTTGTTTGAACATGTTTGACTCTCATTTGATTCAAATAGCTTTGTTTGAATGTGTTTGAGTTTCATTTGATTCAATTAGCTTTGTAGAATGTATTTGACTTTCATTTGATTCAAATAGCTTTGTTTGAATGTGATTGAATTTCTTTTGATTCAATTCGCTTTGTAGATTGCATTTCACTTTCATTTGATTTATATAGCTTTGTTTGAATGTGTTTGACTTTCATTTAAATTAAAAAGCTTTTTTTGAATGTGTTTGACTTTTATTTGATTTAAAAGGCTTTGTTTGAATGTGTTTGACTTTCATTTGATTCAATTAGCTTTGTAGAATGTATTTTACTTTTATTTATTTAATTAGCTTTGTTTGAATTTATTTGACTCTCCTTTGATTCAAATAGCTTTGTTTGAATGTGTTTGACTTTCATTTGATTCAATTAGCTTTGTAGAATGTATTTGATTTTCATTTGATTCAAATAGCTTTATTTGAATGTGTTTGACTTTCATTTGATTCAATTAGCTTTGTAGAATGTATTTGACTTTCATTTTATTCAAAATCTTTGTTTGAATGTGTTTGACTTTCATTTGATTCAAATAGCTTTGTTTGAATGTGTTTGACTTTCATTTGATTCAATTAGCTTTGTAGAATGTATTTGACTTTCATTTGATTCAAATAGCTTTGTTTGAATGTGTTTGACTTTCATTTGATTCAATTAGCTTTGTAGAATGTATTTGACTGTCCTTTGATTGAAATAGCTTTGTTTGAATGTGTTTGAATTTCATTTAATTCAATTTGCTTTGTAGAATGCATTTTACCTTCATTTGATTTATATAGCTTTGTTTGAATGTGTTTGACTATCATTTAAATTAAAAAGCTTTTTTTGAATGTGTTTGACTTTCATTTGATTTAAAAGGCTTTGTTGAATGTGTTTGACTTTCGTTTGATGCAATTAGCTTTGTAGAATGTAATTTACTTTTATTTGATTTAATTAGCTTTGTTTGAATTTATTTGACTCTCATTTGATTCAAATAGCTTTGTTTGAATGTGTTTGACTTTCATTTGATTCAATTAGCTTTGTAGAATGTATTTGACTTTCATTTGATTCAATTAGCTTTATTTTAATGTGATTGAATTTCTTTTGATTCAATTCGCTTTGTAGATTGCATTTAACTTTCATTTGATTTATATAGCTTTGTTTGAATGTGTTTGACTTTCATTTAAATTAAAAAGCTTTTTTTGAATGTGTTTGACTTTTATTTGATTTAAAAGGCTTTGTTTGAATGTGTTTGACTTTCATTTGATTCAATTAGCTTTGTAGAATGTATTTTACTTTTATTTATTTAATTAGCTTTGTTTGAATTTATTTGACTCTCCTTTGATTCAAATAGCTTTGTTTGAATGTGTTTGACTTTCATTTGATTCAATTAGCTTTGTAGAATGTATTTGACTTTCATTTGATTCAAATAGCTTTATTTGAATGTGTTTGACTTTCATTTGATTCAATTAGCTTTGTGGAATGTATTTGACTTTCATTTTATTCAAAATCTTTATTTGAATGTGTTTGACTTTCATTTGATTCAAATAGCTTTGTTTGAATGTGTTTGACTTTCATTTGATTCAATTAGCTTTGTAGAATGTATTTGACTTTCATTTGATTCAAATAGCTTTGTTTGAATGTGTTTGACTTTCATTTGATTCAATTAGCTTTGTAGAATGTATTTGACTGTCATTTGATTGAAATAGCTTTGTTTGAATGTGTTTGAATTTCATTTAATTCAATTTGCTTTGTAGAATGCATTTTACCTTCATTTGATTCAATTAGCTTTGTAGAATGTATTTGACTTTCATTTGATACAAATAGCTTTATTTGAATGTGTTTGACTTTCATTTGATTCAATTAGCTTTGTGGAATGTATTTGACTTTCATTTTATTCAAAATCTTTGTTTGAATGTGTTTGACTTTCATTTGATTCAAATAGCTTTGTTTGAATGTGTTTGACTTTCATTTGATTCAATTAGCTTTGTAGAATGTATTTGACTTTCATTTGATTCAAATAGCTTTGTTTGAATGTGTTTGACTTTCATTTGATTCAATTAGCTTTGTAGAATGTATTTGACTGTAATTTGATTGAAATAGCTTTGTTTGAATGTGTTTGAATTTCATTTAATTCAATTTGCTTTGTAGAATGCATTTTACCTTCATTTGATTTATATAGCTTTGTTTGAATGTGTTTGACTATCATTTAAATTAAAAAGCTTTTTTTGAATGTGTTTGACTTTCATTTGATTTAAAAGGCTTTGTTGAATGTGTTTGACTTTCGTTTGACGCAATTAGCTTTGTAGAATGTAATTTACTTTTATTTGATTTAATTAGCTTTGTTTGAATTTATTTGACTCTCATTTGATTCAAATAGCTTTGTTTGAATGTGTTTGACTTTCATTTGATTCAATTAGCTTTGTAGAATGTATTTGACTTTCATTTGATTCAATTAGCTTTATTTTAATGTGATTGAATTTCTTTTGATTCAATTCGCTTTGTAGATTGCATTTCACTTTCATTTGATTTATATAGCTTTGTTTGAATGTGTTTGACTTTCATTTAAATTAAAAAGCTTTTTTTGAATGTGTTTGACTTTTATTTGATTTAAAAGGCTTTGTTTGAATATGTTTGACTTTCATTTGATTCAATTAGCTTTGTAGAATGTATTTTACTTTTATTTATTTAATTAGCTTTGTTTGAATTTATTTGACTCTCCTTTGATTCAAATAGCTTTGTTTGAATGTGTTTGACTTTCATTTGATTCAATTAGCTTTGTAGAATGTATTTGACTTTCATTTGATTCAAATAGCTTTATTTGAATGTGTTTGACTTTCATTTGATTCAATTAGCTTTGTAGAATGTATTTGACTTTCATTTTATTCAAAATCTTTGTTTGAATGTGTTTGACTTTCATTTGATTCAAATAGCTTTGTTTGAATGTGTTTGACTTTCATTTGATTCAATTAGCTTTGTAGAATGTATTTGACTTTCATTTGATTCAAATAGCTTTGTTTGAATGTGTTTGACTTTCATTTGGTTCAATTAGCTTTGTAGAATGTATTTGACTGTCATTTGATTGAAATAGCTTTGTTTGAATGTGTTTGACTTTCATTTAATTCAATTTGCTTTGTAGAATGCATTTTACCTTCATTTGATTTATATAGCTTTGTTTGAATGTGTTTGACTATCATTTAAATTAAAAAGCTTTTTTTGAATGTGTTTGACTTTCATTTGATTTAAAAGGCTTTGTTGAATGTGTTTGACTTTCGGTTGATGCTATTAGCTTTGTAGAATGTAATTTACTTTTATTTGATTTAATTAGCTTTGTTTGAATTTATTTGACTCTCATTTGATTCAAATAGCTTTATTTGAATGTGTTTGACTTTCATTTGATTCAAATAGCTTTGTAGAATGTATTAGACTCTCATTTGATTCAAATAGCTTTGTTTGAATGCGTTTAACTTTCATTTGATTCAATTAGCTTTGCAGAATGCATTTCACTTTCATTTGATTTAAATAACTTTGTTTTAATGCGTTTGACTTTCATTTGATTCAAATAGCTTTATTTTAATGTGTTTGACTTTCATTTGATACAATTAGCTTTGTTGAACGTATTTGACATTCATTTGATTAAAATAGCTTTGTTTGAATGTGTTTGACTTTCATTTGATTCAATTTGCTTTGTTTGAATGTGTTTGACTTTCATTTGACTCTATTAGCTTTGTTGAATGTATTTGACTTTCATTTGATTCATTTAGCTTTGTTTGAATGTGTTTGACTTTCATTTGATTCAATTAGCTTTGTAGAATGTATTTGACTTTTATTTGATTTAATTAGCTTTGTTTGAATGTTTTTTACTCTCATTTAATTCAAATAGCTTTGTTTGAATGTGTTTCACTTTTATTTGATTCAATTAGCTTTGTAGAACTTATTTGACTTTCATTTGATTCAAATAGCTTTGTTTGATTGTGTTTGACTTTCATTTGATCTAATTAGCTTAGTTAGAATGTATTTGACTTTCATTTGATTCAAATAGCTTAGTTTGAATGTTTTTGACTTTCATTTGATTCTATTAGCTTTGTAGAATGTATTTGACTTTTATTTGATTTAATTAGCTTTGGTTGAACATGTTTGACTCTCATTTGATTCAAATAGCTTTGTTTGAATGTGTTTGAGTTTCATTTGATTCAATTTGCTTTGTAGATTGCATTTCACTTTCATTTGATTTATATAGCTTTGTTTGAATGTGTTTGACTTTCATTTAAATTAAAAAGCTTTTTTTGAATGTGTTTGACTTTTATTTGATTTAAAAGGCTTTGTTTGAACGTGTTTGACTTTCATTTGATTCAATTAGCTTTGTAAAATGTATTTTACTTTTATTTGATTTAATTAGCTTTGTTTGAATTTATTTGACTCTCCTTTGATTCAAATAGCTTTGTTTGAATGTGTTTGACTTTCATTTGATTCAATTAGCTTTGTAGAATGTATTTGACTTTCATTTTATTCAAATAGCTATATTTGAATGTGTTTGACTTTCATTTGATTCAATTAGCTTTGTTGAATGTATTTGACTTTTATTTGATTCAAAATCTTTGTTTGAATGTGTTTGACTTTCATTTGATTCAATTTGCTTTGTTTGAATGTGTTTGACTTTCATTTGATTCTATTAGCTTTATTGAATGTATTTGACTTTCATTTGATTCAATTAGCTTTGTTTGAATGTGTTTTGACTTTCATTTGATTCAATTAGCTTTCTAGAATGTATTTGACTTTTATTAGATTTAATTAGCTTTGTTTGAATGTTTTAGACTCTCATTTAATTCAAATAGCTTTGTTTGAATGTGTTTCACTTTGATTTGATTCAATTAGCTTTGTAGAACGTATTTGACTTTCATTTGATTCAAATAGCTTTGTTTGAATGTGTTTGACTTTCATTTGATCCAATTAGCTTAGTATAATGTATTTCACTTTCATTTGATTCAAATAGCTTTGTTTGAATGTTTTTTACTTTCATTTGATTCAATTAGCTTTGTAGAATGTATTTGACTTTTATTTGATTTAATTAGCTTTGTTTGAACATGTTTGACTCTCATTTGATTCAAATAGCTTTGTTTGAATGTGTTTGAGTTTCATTTGATTCAATTAGCTTTGTAGAATGTATTTGACTTTCATTTGATTCAAATAGCTTTGTTTGAATGTGATTGAATTTCATTTGATTCAATTTGCTTTGTTTGAATGTTTTTCACTTTCATTTGATTTATATAGCTTTGTTTGAATGTGTTTCACTTTCATTTAAATTAAAAAGCTTTTTTTGAATGTGTTTGACTTTTATGTGATTTAAAAGGCTTTGTTTGAATGTGTTTGACTTTCATTTGATTCAATTAGCTTTGTAGAATGTATTTTACTTTTATTTGATTTAATTAGCTTTGTTTGAATTTATTTGACTCTCCTTTGATTCAAATAGCTTTGTTTGAATGTGTTTGACTTTCATTTGATTCTTTTTTTTTTTTTTTTTTTTTTTTTTTTTTTTTTTTTTTTTTTTTTTTTTTTTTTTTTTTTTTTCAATTAGCTTTGTAGAATGTATTTGACTTTCATTTGATTCAAATAGCTTTATTTGAATGTGTTTGACTTTCATTTGATTCAATTAGCTTTGTAGAATGTATTTGACTTTCATTTGATTCAAAATCTTTGTTTGAATGTGTTTGACTTTCATTTGATTCAAATAGCTTTGTTTGAATGTGTTTGACTTTCATTTGATTCAATTAGCTTTGTAGAATGTACTTTGACTTTCATTTTAGTCAAATAACTTTGTTTGACTGTGTTTGACTTTCATTTGTTTCAATTTTCTTTGTAGAATGTATTTGACTTTCATTTTCTTCAAATAGCTTTGTTTGAATGTGTTTCACTTTCATTTGATTCAATTAGCTTTGTAGAATGTATTTGACTTTCATTTGATTACAATTTAGCTTTGTGAACGTATTTGACTTTCATTTGATTCAATTAGCTTTGTTTGAATGTGTTTGACTTTCATTTGATTCAATTAGCTTTGTAGAATGTATTTGACTTTCATTTTGAGTCAAATAACTTTGTTTGACTGTGTTTGACTTTCATTTGTTTCAATTTGCTTTGTAGAAAGTATTTGACTTTCATTTTCATTCAAATAGCTTTGTTTGAATGTGTTTCACTTTCATTTGATTCAATTAGCTTTGTAGAATGTATTTGACATTTCATTTTAATTTAATAATAGCTTTGTTTGAATGTGCTTTGACTTTCATTTGAAATTCAAATTAAGCTTTGTTTTGAAATGTGTTTTGACTTTCAGTTAATTTAAATGGCTTTGTTTGAATGTGTTTGACTTTCGTTTGATGCAATTAGCTTTGTAGAATGTATTTTACTTTTATTTGATTTAATTAGCTTTGTTTGAATTTATTTGACTCTCATTTGATTCAAATAGCTTTGTTTGAAAGTGTTTGACTTTCATTTGATTCAATTAGCTTTGTAGAATGTATTTGACTTTCATTTGATTCAAATAGCTTTATTTGAATGTGTTTGACTTTCATTTGATTCAATTAGCTTTGTAGAATGTATTTGACATTCATTTAATTAAAATAGCTTTGTTTGAATGTGTTTGACTTTCATTTGATTCAAATAGCTTTATTTGAATGTGTTTGACTTTCATTTGATTCAATTAGCTCTGTAGAATGTATTTAACTTTCATTTGATTCAATTAGCTTTGTTTGAATGAGTTTGACTTTCATTTGATTCAATTAGCTTTGTAAAATGTATTTGACTCTCATTGATTCAAATAGCTTTGTTTGAATGCGTTTAACTTTCATTTGATTCAATTAGCTTTGTAGAATGCATTTCACTTTCATTTGATTTAAATAACTTTGTTTCAATGCGTTTGACTTTCATTTGATTCAAATAGCTTTATTTTAATGTGTTTGACTTTCATTTGATACAATTAGCTTTGTTGAACATATTTGACATTCATTTGATTAAAATAACTTTGTTTAAATGTGTTTGACTTTCATTTGATTCAATTTGCTTTGTTTGAATGTGTTTGACTTTCATTTGATTCTATTAGCTTTATTGAATGTATTTGACTTTCATTTGATTAAATTAGCTTTGTTTGAATGTGTTTGACTTTCATTTGATTCAATTAGCTTTCTAGAATGTATTTGACTTTTATTTGATTTAATTAGCTTTGTTTGAATGTTTTAGACTCTCATTTAATTCAAATAGCTTTGTTTGAATGTGTTTCACTTTGATTTGATTCAATTAGCTTTGTAGAACGTATTTGACTTTCATTTGATTCAAATAGCTTTGTTTGAATGTGTTTGACTTTCATTTGATCCAATTAGCTTAGTATAATGTATTTCACTTTCATTTGATTCAAATAGCTTTGTTTGAATGTTTTTTACTTTCATTTGATTCAATTAGCTTTGTAGAATGTATTTGACTTTTATTTGATTTAATTAGCTTTGTTTGAACATGTTTGACTCTCATTTGATTCAAATAGCTTTGTTTGAATGTGTTTGAGTTTCATTTGATTCAATTAGCTTTGTAGAATGTATTTGACTTTCATTTGATTCAAATAGCTTTGTTTGAATGTGATTGAATTTCATTTGATTCAATTTGCTTTGTTTGAATGTTTTTCACTTTCATTTGATTCAATTAGCTTTATTTTAATGTGATTGAATTTCTTTTGATTCAATTCGCTTTGTAGATTGCATTTCACTTTCATTTGATTTATATAGCTTTGTTTGAATGTTTTTGACTTTCATTTAAATTAAAAAGCTTTTTTCGAATGTGTTTGACTTTTATTTGATTTAAAAGGCTTTGTTTGAATGTGTTTGACTTTCATTTGATTCAATTAGCTTTGTAGAATGTATTTTACTTTTATTTGATTTAATTAGCTTTGTTTGAATTTATTTGACTCTCCTTTGATTCAAATAGCTTTGTTTGAATATGTTTGACTTTCATTTGATTCAATTAGCTTTGTAGAATGTATTTGACTTTCATTTGATTCAAATAGCTTTATTTGAATGTGTTTGACTTTCATTTGATTCAATTAGCTTTGTAGAATGTATTTGACTTTCATTTGATTCAAAATCTTTGTTTGAATGTGTTTGACTTTCATTTGATTCAAATAGCTTTGTTTCAATGTGTTTGACTTTCATTTGATTCAATTAGCTTTGTAGAATGTATTTGACTTTCATTTGATTCAAATAGCTTTATTTGAATGTGTTTGACTTTCATTTGATTCAATTAGCTTTGTAGAATGTATTTGACTTTCATTTGATTCAAAATCTTTGTTTGAATGTGTTTGACTTTCATTTGATTCAAATAGCTTTGTTTGAATGTGTTTGACTTTCATTTGATTCAATTAGCTTTGTAGAATGTACTTGACTTTCATTTTAGTCAAATAACTTTGTTTGACTGTGTTTGACTTTCATTTGTTTCAATTTGCTTTGTAGAATGTATTTGACTTTCATTTTCTTCAAATAGCTTTGTTTGAATGTGTTTCACTTTCATTTGATTCAATTAGCTTTGTAGAATGTATTTGACATTCATTTAATTAAAATAGCTTTGTTTGAAACTGTTTGACTTTCATTTGATTCAATTAGCTTTGTTTGAATGTGTTTGACTTTCATTTGATTCAATTAGCTTTGTAGAATGTATTTGACTTTCATTTGAGTCAAATAACTTTGTTTGACTGTGTTTGACTTTCATTTGTTTCAATTTGCTTTGTAGAATGTATTTGACTTTCATTTTCTTCAAATAGCTTTGTTTGAATGTGTTTCACTTTCATTTGATTCAATTAGCTTTGTAGAATGTATTTGACATTCATTTAATTAAAATAGCTTTGTTTGAATGTGCTTGACTTTCATTTGATTCAATTAGCTTTGTTTGAACGTGTTTGACTTTCATTTAAATTAAAAAGCTTTTTTTGAATGTGTTTCACTTTTATTAGATTTAAAAGGCTTTGTTTGAATGTGTTTGACTTTCATTTGATTCAATTAGCTTTGTAGAATGTATTTTACTTTTATTTGATTTAATTAGCTTTGTTTGAATTTATTTGACTCTCCTTTGATTCAAATAGCTTTGTTTGAATGTGTTAGACTTTCATTTGATTCAATTAGCTTTGTAGAATGTATTTGACTTTCATTTGATTCAAATAGCTTCATTTGAATGTGTTTGACTTTCATTTGATTCAATTAGCTTTGTAGAATGTATTTGACTTTCATTTGATTCAAATAACTCTGTTTGAATGTGTTTGACTTTCATTTGATTCAATTAGCTTTGTAGAATGTATTTGACTTTCATTTGAGTCAAATAACTTTGTTTGACTGTGTTTGACTTTCATTTGTTTCAATTTGCTTTGTAGAATTTATTTGACTTTCATTTTCTTCAAATAGCTTTGTTTGAATGTGTTTCACTTTTATTTGATTTAATTAGCTTTGTAGGATGTATTTGACATTCATTTTATTAAAATAGCTTTGTTTGAATGTGTTTGACTTTCATTTGATTCAATTTGCTTTGTTTGAATGTGTTTGACTTTCATTTGATTCTATTAGCTTTATTGAATGTATTTGACTTTCATTTGATTCAAATAGCTTTGTTTGAATGTTTTTGACTTTCATTTGATTCAATTAGCTTTGTAGAATGTATTTTACTTTTGTTTGATTTAATTAGCTTTGTTAGAATGTTTTTGACTCTCATTTAATTCAAATAGCTTTGTTTGAATGTGTTTCACTTTTATTTGATTCAATTAGCTTTGTAGAACGTATTTGACTTTCATTTGATTCAAATAGCTTTGTTTGAATGTGTTTGACTTTCATTTGATCCAATTAGCTTAGTAGAATGTATTTGACTTTCATTTGATTCAAATAGGTTTGTTTGAATGTTTTTGACTTTCATTTGATTCAATTAGCTTTGTAGAATGTATTTGACTTTTATTTGATTTAATTAGCTTTGTTTGAACATGTTTGACTCTCATTTGATTCAAATAGCTTTGTTTGAATGTGTTTGAGTTTCATTTGATTCAATTAGCTTTGTAGAATGTATTTGACTTTCATTTGATTCAAATAGCTTTTTTTGAATGTGATTGAATTTCATTTGAATCAAATAGCTTTGTTTGAATGTGATTGAATTGCATTTGATTCAATTTGCTTTGTAGATTGCATTTCACTTTCATTTGATTTAAATAGCTTTGTTTGAATGTGTTGACTTTCATTTAAATTAAAAAGCTTTTTTTGAATGTGTTTGACTTTTATTTGATTTAAAAGGCTTTGTTTAAATGTGTTTGACTTTCATTTGATTCAATTAGCTTTGTAGAATGTATTTTACTTTTATTTGATTTAATTAGCTTTGTTTGAATTTATTTGACTCTCCTTAGATTCAAATAGCTTTGTTTGAATGTGTTTGACTTTCATTTGATTCAATTAGCTTTGTAGAATGTATTTTACTTTCATTTGATTCAAATAGCTCTATTTGAATGTGTTTGACTTTCATTTGATTCAATTAGCTTTGTAGAATGTATTTGACTTTCATTTGATTCAAAATCTTTGTTTGAATGTGTTTGACTTTCATTTGATTCAAATAGCTTTGTTTGAATGTGTTTGACTTTTATTTGATTCACTTTCATTTGAATTAAATAACTTTGTTTGACTGTGTTAGACTTTCATTTGATACAATTTGCTTTGTTTGAATGTTTTTCACTTTCATTTGATTTATACAGCTTTATTTGAATGTGTTTGACTTTCATTTGATTCAATTAGCTTTGTAGAATGTATTTGACTTTCATTTGAGTCAAATAACTTTGTTTGACTGTGTTTGATTTTCATTTGTTTTAATTTGCTTTGTAGAATGTATTTGCCTTTCATTTTCTTCAAATAGCTTTGTTTGAATGTGTTTGACTTTCATTTGATTCAATTAGCTTTGTAGAATGTATTTGACATTCATTTAATTAAAATAGCTTTGTTTGAATGTGTTTGACTTACATTTGATTCAATTAGCTTTGTTTGAATGTGTTTGACTTTCATTTGATTCAATTAGCTTTGTAGAATGTATTTGACTTTCATTTGATTCAAATAGCATTGTTTGAATGTGTTTGACTTTCAATTGATTCAATTAGCTTTGTAGAATGTATTTGACTGTCATTTGATTCAAATAGCTTTGTTTGAATGTGTTTGAATTTCATTTAATTCAATTTGCTTTGTAGAATGCATTTCACTTTCATTTGATTTATATAGCTTTGTTTGAATGTGTTTGACTTTCATTTAAATTAAAAAGCTTTTTTTGAATGTGATTGACTTTCATTTGATTTAAAAGGCTTTGTTTGAATGTGTTTGACTTTCATTTGATGCAATTAGCTTTGTAGAATGTATTTTACTTTTATTTGATTTAATTAGCTTTGTTTGAATTTATTGGACTCTCATTTGATTCAAATAGCTTTGTTTGAATGTGTTTGACTTTCATTTGATTCAATTAGCTTTGTAGAATGTATTTGACTTTCATTTGATTCAAATAGCTTTATTTGAATGTGTTTGACTTTCATTTGATTCAATTAGCTTTGTAGAATGTATTTGACATTCATTTAATTAAAATAGCTTTGTTTGAATGTGTTTGACTTTCATTTGATTCAATTAGCTTTGTAGAATGTATTTGACATTCATTTAATTAAAATAGCTTTGTTTGAATGTGTTTGACTTTCATTTGATTCAATTAGCTTTGTTTGAATGTGTTTCACTTTTATTTGATTCAATTAGCTTTGTAGAACGTATTTGACTTTCATGTGATTCAAATAGCTTTGTTTGAATGTATTTGACTTTTATTTGATTTAATTAGCTTTGTTTGAATGTGTTTGACTTTCATTTGATTCAATTTGCTTTGTTTGAATGTGTTTGACTTTCATTTGATTCTATTAGCTTTATTGAATGTATTTGACTTTCATTTGATTCAAATAGCTTTGTTTGAATGTTTTTGACTTTCATTTGATTCAATTAGCTTTGTAGAATGTATTTGACTTTTATTTGATTTAATTAGCTTTGTTAGAATGTTTTTGACTCTCATTTAATTCAAATAGCTTTGTTTGAATGTGTTTCACTTTTATTTGATTCAATTAGCTTTGTAGAACGTATTTGACTTTCATTTGATTCAAATAGCTTTGTTTGAATGTGTTTGACTTTCATTTGATCCAATTAGCTTAGTAGAATGTATTTGACTTTCATTTGATTCAAATAGCTTTGTTTGAATGTTTTTGACTTTCATTTGATTCAATTAGCTTTGTAGAATGTATTTGACTTTTATTTGATTTAATTAGCTTTGTTTGAACATGTTTGACTCTCATTTGATTCAAATAGCTTTGTTTGAATGTGTTTGAGTTTCATTTGATTCAATTAGCTTTGTAGAATGTATTTGACTTTCATTTGATTCAAATAGCTTTGTTTGAATGTGATTGAATTTCATTTGATTCAAATAGCTTTGTTTGAATGTGATTGAATTTCATTTGATTCAATTTGCTTTGTAGATTGCATTTCACTTTCATTTGATTTATATAGCTTTGTTTGAATGTGTTTGACTTTCATTTAAATTAAAAAGCTTTTTTTGAATGTGTTTGACTTTTATTTGATTTAAAAGGCTTTGTTTGAATTTGTTTGACTTTCATTAGATTCAATTAGCTTTGTAGAATGTATTTTACTTTTATTTGATTTAATTAGCTTTGTTTGAATTTATTTGACTCTCCTTAGATTCAAATAGCTTTGTTTGAATGTGTTTGACTTTCATTTGATTCAATTAGCTTTGTAGAATGTATTTGACTTTCATTTGATTCAAATAGCTTTATTTGAATGTGTTTGACTTTCATTTGATTCAATTAGCTTTGTAGAATGTATTTGACTTTCATTTGATTCAAAATCTTTGTTTGAATGTGTTTGACTTTCATTTGATTCAAATAGCTTTGTTTGAATGTGTTTGACTTTCATTTGATTCACTTTCATTTGAATCAAATAACTTTGTTAGACTGTGTTTCACTTTCATTTGATTCAATTTGCTTTGTAGAATGTATTTGACTTTCATTTTCTTCAAATAGCTTTGTTTGAATGTGTTTGACTTTCATTTGATTCAATTCGCCTTGTAGAATGTATTTGACATTCATTTTATTAAAATAGCTTTGTTTGAATGTGTTTGACTTTCATTTGATTCAATAAGCTTTGTTTGAATGTGTTTGACTTTCATTTGATTCAGTTAGCTTTGTAGAATGTATTTGACTTTCATCTGATTCAAATAGCTTTGTTTGAATGTGTTTGACTTTCAATTGATTCAATTAGCTTTGTAGAATGTGTTTGACTGTAATTTGATTCTAATAGCTTTGTTTGAATGTGTTTAAATTTCATTTAATTCAATTTGCTTTGTGGAATGCATTTCACTTTCATTTGATTTATATAGCTTTGTTTGAATGTGTTTGACTTTCATTTAAATTAAAAAGCTTTTTTTGAATGTGTTTGACTTTCATTTGATTTAAAAGGCTTTGTTTGAATGTATTTGACTTTCATTTGATTCAATTAGCTTTGTAGAATGTATTTTACTTTTATTTGATTTAATTAGCTTTGTTTAAATTTATTTGACTCTCATTTGATTCAAATAGCTTTGTTTGAATGTGTTTGACTTTCATTTGATTCAATTAGCTTTGTAGAATGTATTTGACTTTCATTTGATTGAAATAGCTTTATTTGAATGTGTTTGACTTTCATTTGATTCAATTAGCTTTGTAAAATGTATTTGACTTTCATTTGATTCGAAATCTTTGTTTGAATGTGTTTGACTTTCATTTGATTCAATTAGCTTTGTTTGAATGTGTTTGACTTTAATTTAATTCAATTAGCTTTGTAGAATGTATTAGACTTTTATTTGATTTAATTAGCTTTGTTTTAATGTATTTGACTCTCATTTGATTCAGATAGCTTTGTTTGAATGTGTTTGACTTTCATTTGATTCAAATAGCTTTGTCTGAATGTGTTTGACTTTCATTTGGTTCAATTAGCTTTGAAGAATGTAATTGACTTTTATTCGATTAAAATAGCTTTGTTTGAATGTGCTTGACTTTCATTTGATTCAATTAGCTTGTTTGAATGTGTTTGACTTTCATTTGATTCAATTGGCTTTGTTGAATGTATTTGACTTTCATTTGATTCAATTAGCTTTGTTTGAATGTGTTTGACTTTCATTTGATTCAATTAGCTTTGTAGAATGTATTTGACTCTCATTTGATTCAAATAGCTTTGTTTGAATGCGTTTAACTTTCATTTGATTCAATTAGCTTTGTAAAATACATTTCTTTTTCATTTAATTTAAACAACTTTGTTTGAATGTGTTTGACTTTCATTTGACTCAAATAGCTTTATTTGATTGCGTTTGAATTTCATTTGATACAATTAGCTTTGTAGAACGTATTTGACTTTCATTTGATTCAAATAGCTTTATTTGAATGTGTTTGACTTTCATTTGATTTAATTAGCTTTGTAGAATGTATTTGACTTTCATTTGAGTCAAATAACTTTGTTTGACTGTGTTTGATTTTCATTTGTTTCAATTTGCTTTGTAGAATGTATTTGCCTTTCATTTTCTTCAAATAGCTTTGTTTGAATGTGTTTGACTTTCATTTGATTCAATTAGCTTTGTAGAATGTATTTGACATTCATTTAATTAAAATAGCTTAGTTTGAATGTGTTTGACTTTCATTTGATTCAATTAGCTTTGTTTGAATGTGTTTGACTTTCATTTGATTCAATTAGCTTTGTAGAATGTATTTGACTTTCATTTGATTCAAATAGCATTGTTTGAATGTGTTTAGCTTTCAATTGATTCAATTAGCTTTGTAGAATGTATTTGACTGTCATTTGATTCAAATAGCTTTGTTTGAATGTGTTTGAATTTCATTTAATTCAATTTGCTTTGTAGAATGCATTTCACTTTCATTTGATTTATATAGCTTTGTTTGAATGTGTTTGACTTTCATTTAAATTAAAAAGCTTTTTTTGAATGTGATTGACTTTCATTTGATTTAAAAGGCTTTGTTTGAATGTGTTTGACTTTCATTTGATGCAATTAGCTTTGTAGAATGTATTTTACTTTTATTTGATTTAATTAGCTTTGTTTGAATTTATTTGACTCTCATTTGATTCAAATAGCTTTGTTTGAATGTGTTTGACTTTCATTTGATTCAATTAGCTTTGTAGAATGTATTTGACTTTCATTTGATTCAAATAGCATTATTTGAATGTGTTTGACTTTCATTTGATTCAATTAGCTATGTAGAATGTATTTGACATTCATTTAATTAAAATAGCTTTGTTTGAATGTGTTTAACATTCATTTGATTCAAATAGCTTTATTTGAATGTGTTTGACTTTCATTTGATTCAATTAGCTTTGTTTGAATGTGTTTGACTTTCATTTAAATTAAAAAGCTTTTTTTGAATGTGATTGACTTTCATTTGATTTAAAAGGCTTTATTTGAATGTGTTTGACTTTCATTTGATGCAATTAGCTTTGTTTGAATTTATTTGACTCTCCTTTGATTCAAATAGCTTTGTTTGAATGTGTTTGACTTTCATTTGATGCAATTAGCTTTGTAGAACGTATTTTACTTTTATTTGATTTAATTAGCTTTGTTTGAATTTATTTGACTCTCATTTGATTCAAATAGCTTTATTTGAATGTGTTTGACTTTCATTTGATTCAATTAGCTTTGTAGAATGTATTTGACTTTCATTTGATTCAAATAGCTTTATTTGAATGTGTTTGACTTTCATTTGATTCAATTAGCTTTGTAGAATGTATTTGACATTCATTTAATTAAAATAGCTTTGTTTGAATGTGTTTGACTTTCATTTGATTCAATTAGCTTTGTTTGAATGTGTTTCACTTTTATTTGATTCAATTAGCTTTGTAGAACGTATTTGACTTTCATGTGATTCAAATAGCTTTGTTTGAATGTGTTTGATTTTCATTTGATCCAATTAGCTTAGTAGAATGTATTTGACTTTCATTTGATTCAAATATCTTTGTTTGAATGTTTTTGACTTTCATTTGATTCAATTAGCTTTGTAGAATGTATTTGACTTTTATTTGATTTAATTAGCTTTGTTTGAACATGTTTGACTCTCATTTGATTCAAAGAGCTTTGTTTGAATGTGTTTGAGTTTCATTTGATTCAATTAGCTTTGTAGAATGTATTTAACTTTCATTTGATTCAAATAGCTTTGTTTGAATGTGATTGAATTTCATTTGATTCAATTTTCTTTGTAGAATGCATTTCACTTTCATTTGATTTGTATAGCTTTGTTTGAATGTGTTTGACTTTCATTTAAATTAAAAAGCTTTTTTTGAATGTGTTTGACTTTTATTTGATTTAAAAGGCTTTGTTTGAATGTGTTTGACTTTTATTTGATTCAATTAGCTTTGTAGAATAAATTTGACTTTTATTTGATTCAAATAGCTTTGTTTGAATGTGTTTGACTTTTATTTGATTCAATTAGCTTTGTAGAATGTATTCGACTTTCATTTGATTAAAATAGCTTTGTTTGAATGTGTTTGACTTTCATTTGATTCAATTTGCTTTGTTTGAATGTGTTTGACTTTCATTTGATTCTATTAGCTTTGTTGAATGTATTTGACTTTCATTTGATTCAATTAGCTTTGTTTTAATGTGTTTGACTTTTATTTGATTTAATTAGCTTTGTTTGAATGTATTTGACTCTCATTTGATTCAAATAGCTTTGTTTGAATATGTTTAACTTTCATTTGATTCAATTAGCTTTGTGGAATGCATTTCACTTTCATTAGATTTAAATATTTTTGTTTGAATGCGTTTGACTTTCATTTGATTCAAATAGCTTAATTTGAATGTGTATGACTTTCATTTGATACAATTAGCTTTGTTGAACGTATTTGACATTCATTTGATTAAAATAGCTTTGTTTGAATATGTTTGACTTTCATTTGATTCAATTAGCTTTGTTTGAATGTGTTTGACTTTCATTTGATTCAATTAGCTTTGTAAAATGTATTTGACTGTCATTTGACTCAAATAGCTTTGTTTGAATGTGTTTGACTTTCATTTGATTCAATTAGCTTAGTAGAATGTATTTGACTTTCATTTGATTCAATTAGCTTTGTAGAATGTATTTGACTTTCACTTGGTTCGAAAGCTTTGTTTGAATGTGATTGACTTTAATTTAATTATATTAGCTTATTTTGAATGTGTTTGACTTTAATTTAATTCGATTAGCTTATTTTGAATTAGCTTATTTAATTCAATTATCTTTGTAGAATGTATTTGACTTCCATTTGATTCAATTAGCTTTTGTTTGAATGTGTTTGACTTTTATATGATTCAATTTGCTTTGTAGAATGTATTTGACTTTTATTTGATTTAATTAGCTTTGTTTGAATGTGTTTGACTTTCATTTGATTTAATAAGCTTTGTAGAATGTATTTGACTTTCATTTGAATCAAATAACTTTGTTTGACTGTGTTTGACTTTCATTTGATTCAATTTGCTTTGTAGAATGTATTTGACTTTCATTTTCTTCAAATAGCTTTGTTTGAATGTGTTTGACTTTCATTTGACTCAATTCGCTTTGTAGAATGTATTTGACATTCATTGAATTGAAATAGCTTTGTTTGAATGTGTTTGACTTTCATTTGATTCAATAAGCTTTGTTTGAATGTGTTTGACTTTCATTTGATTCAGTTAGCTTTGTAGAATGTATTTGACTTTCATCTGATTCAAATAGCTTTGTTTGAATGTGTTTGACTTTCAATTAATTCAATTAGCTTTGTAGAATGTGTTTGATTGTAATTTGATTCAAATAGCTTTGTTTGAATGTGTTTAAATTTCATTTAATTCAATTTGCTTTTAAGAATGCATTTCACTTTCATTTGATTTATATAGCTTTGTTTGAATGTGTTTGACTTTCATTTAAATTAAAAAGCTTTTTTTGAATGTGTTTGACTTTCCTTTGATTTAAAAAGCTTTGTTTGAATGTATTTGACTTTCATTTGATTCAATTAGCTTTGTAGAATTTATTTTACTTTTATTTGATTTAATTAGCTTTGTTTAAATTTATTTGACTCTCATTTGATTCAAATAGCTTTGTTTGAATGTGTTTGACTTTCATTTGATTCAATTAGCTTTGTAGAATGTATTTGACTTTCATTTGATTGAAATAGCTTTATTTGAATGTGTTTGACTTTCATTTGATTCAATTAGCTTTGTAGAATATATTTGACTTTCATTTGATTCGAAATCTTTGTTTGAATGTGTTTGACTTTCATTTGATTCAATTAGCTTTGTTTGAATGTGCTTAACTTTAATTTAATTCAATTAGCTTTGTAGAATGTATTAGACTTTTATTTGATTTAATTAACTTTGTTTTAATGTATTTGACTCTCATTTGATTCAAATAGCTTTGTTTTAATGTGTTTGACTTTCATTTGATTCAAATAGCTTTGTTTGAATGTGTTTGACTTTCATTTGGTTCAATTAGCTTTGTAGAATGTGCTTGACTTTCATTTGATTCAATTAGCTTTGTTTGAATGTGTTTGACTTTCATTTGATTCAATTAGCTTTGTAGAATGTATTTGACTCTCATTTGATTCAAATAGCTTTGTTTGAATGCGTTTAACTTTCATTTGATTCAATTAGCTTTGTAAAATACATTTCACTTTCATTTAATTTAAACAACTTTGTTTGAATGTGTTTGACTTTCATTTGACACAAATAGCTTTATTTGATTGCGTTTGACTTTCATTTGATACAATTAGCTTTGTAGAACGTATTTGACTTTCATTTGATTCAAATAGCTTTATTTTAATGTGTTTGACTTTCATTTGATTCAATTAGCTTTGTAGAATGTATTTGACTTTCATTTGAGTCAAATAACTTTGTTTGACTGTGTTTGATTTTCATTTGTTTCAATTTGCTTTGTAGATTGTATTTGCCTTTCATTTTCTTCAAATAGCTTTGTTTGAATGTGTTTGACTTTCATTTGATTCAATTAGCTTTGTAGAATGTATTTGACATTCATTTAATTAAAATAGCTTTATTTGAATGTGTTTGACTTTCATTTGATTCAATTAGCTTTGTTTGAATGTGTTTGACTTTCATTTGATTCAATTAGCTTTGTAGAATGTATTTGACTTTCATTTGATTCAAATAGCTTTGTTTGAATGTGTTTGACTTTCAATTGATTTAATTAGCTTTGTAGAATGTATTTGACTGTCATTTGATTCAAATAGCTTTGTTTGAATATGTTTGAATTTCATTTAATTCAATTTGCTTTGTAGAATGCATTTCACTTTCATTTGATTTATATAGCTTTGTTTGAATGTGTTTGACTTTCATTTAAATTAAAAAGCTTTTTTTGAATGTAATTGACTTTCATTTGATTTAAAAGGCTTTGTTTGAATGTGTTTGACTTTCATTTGATGCAATTAGCTTTGTAGAATGTGTTTTACTTTTATTTGATTTAATTAGCTTTGTTTGAATTTATTTGACTCTCATTTGATTCAAATAGCTTTGTTTCAATGTGTTTGACTTTCATTTGATTCAATTAGCTTTGTAGAATGTATTTGACTTTCATTTTATTCAAATAGCTTTGTTTGAATGTGTTTGACTTTCATTTGATACAATTAGCTTTGTAAAACGTATTTGACTATAATTTGATTCAAATAGCTTTGTTTGAATGTATTTGACTTTCATTTGATTCAATTAGCTTAGTAGAATGTATTTGACTTTCATTTGATTCAAATAGCTTTATATGAATGTGTTTGACTTTCATTTGATTCAATTAGCTTTGTAGAATGTATTTGACTTTCATTTAATACGAAATCTTTGTTTGAATGTGGTGGACTTTCATTTGATTCAATTAGCTTTGTTTGAATGTGTTTTACTTTGATTTGATTGAATTCGCTTTGTTGAATGTATTTGACTTTCAGTTAATACAATTAGCTTTGTTTTAGTGTGTTTGACTTTCATTTGATTCAATTAGCTTTGTAGAATGTATTTGACTTTTATTTGATTTAATTAGCTTTGTTTGAATGTATTTGACTTTCATTTGATTCAAATAGCTTTATTTGAATGTGTTTGACTTTCATTTGATTCAATTAGCTTTGTAGAATGTATTTGACTTTCATTTGATTCAATTAGCTTTGTTTGAATGTGTTTGACTTTCAATTGATTCAATTAGCTTTGTAAAATACATTTCACTTTCATTTAATTTAAACAACTTTGTTTGAATGTGTTTGACTTTCATTTGACTCAAATAGCTTTATTTGATTGCGTTTGACTTTCATTTGATACAATTAGCTTTGTAGAACGGATTTGACTTTCATTTGATTCAAATAGCTTTATTTTAATGTGTTTGACTTTCATTTGATTCAATTAGCTTTGTTTGAATGTGTTTGACTTTCATTTGATTCAATTAGCTTTGTAGAATGTATTTGACTTTCATTTGATTCAAATAGCTTTGTTTGAATGTGTTTGACTTTCAATTGATTTAATTAGCTTTGTAGAATGTATTTGACTGTCATTTGATTCAAATAGCTTTGTTTGAATATGTTTGAATTTCATTTAATTCAATTTGCTTTGTAGAATGCATTTCACTTTCATTTGATTTATATAGCTTTGTTTGAATGTGTTTGACTTTCATTTAAATTAAAAAGCTTTTTTTGAATGTAATTGACTTTCATTTGATTTAAAAGGCTTTGTTTGAATGTGTTTGACTTTCATTTGATGCAATTAGCTTTGTAGAATGTATTTTACTTTTATTTGATTTAATTAGCTTTGTTTGAATTTATTTGACTCTCATTTGATTCAAATAGCTTTGTTTCAATGTGTTTCACTTTCATTTGATTCAATTAGCTTTGTAGAATGTATTTGACTTTCATTTTATTCAAATAGCTTTGTTTGAATGTGTTTGACTTTCATTTGATACAATTAGCTTTGTAAAACGTATTTGACTGTAATTTGATTCAAATAGCTTTGTTTGAATGTATTTGACTTTCATTTGATTCAATTAGCTTAGTAGAATGTATTTGACTTTCATTTGATTCAAATAGCTTTATATGAATGTGTTTGACTTTCATTTGATTCAATTAGCTTTGTAGAATGTATTTGACTTTCATTTAATACAAAATCTTTGTTTGAATGTGGTGGACTTTCATTTGATTCAATTAGCTTTGTTTGAATGTGTTTTACTTTCATTTGATTCAATTCGCTTTGTTGAATGTATTTGACTTTCAGTTAATACAATTAGCTTTGTTTTAGTGTGTTTGACTTTCATTTGATTCAATTAGCTTTGTAGAATGTATTTGACTTTTATTTGATTTAATTAGCTTTGTTTGAATGTATTTGACTTTCATTTGATTCAAATAGCTTTATTTGAATGTGTTTGACTTTCATTTGATTCAATTAGCTTTGTAGAATGTATTTGACTTTCATTTGATTCAATTAGCTTTGTTTGAATGTGTTTGACTTTCAATTGATTCAATTAGCTTTGTAAAATACATTTCACTTTCATTTAATTTAAACAACTTTGTTTGAATGTGTTTGACTTTCATTTGACTCAAATAGCTTTATTTGATTCCGTTTGACTTTCATTTGATACAATTAGCTTTGTAGAACGTATTTGACTTTCATTTGATTAAAATAGCTTTATTTTAATGTGTTTGACTTTCATTTGATTCAATTAGCTTTGTAGAATGTATTTGACTTTCATTTGAGTCAAATAACTTTGTTTGACTGTGTTTGATTTTCATTTGTTTCAATTTGATTTGTAGATTGTATTTGCCTTTCATTTTCTTCAAATAGCTTTGTTTGAATGTGTTTGACTTTCATTTGATTCAATTAGCTTTGTAGAATGTATTTGACATTCATTTAATTAAAATAGCTTTGTTTGAATGTGTTTGACTTTCATTTGATTCAATTAGCTTTGTTTGAATGTGTTTGACTTTCATTTGATTCAATTAGCTTTGTAGAATGTATTTGACTTTCATTTGATTCAAATAGCTTTGTTTGAATGTGTTTGACTTTCATTTGATTCAAATAGCTTTGTTTGAATGTGTTTGACTTTCATTTGGTTCAATTAGCTTTGTAGAATGTGCTTGACTTTAATTTGATTCAATTAGCTTTGTTTGAATGTGTTTGACTTTCATTTGATTCAATTAGCTTTGTTGAATGTATTTGACTTTCATTTGATTCAATTAGCTTTGTTTGAATGTGTTTGACTTTCATTTAATTCAATTAGCTTTGTAGAATGTATTTGACTCTCATTTGATTCAAATAGCTTTGTTTGAATGCGTTTAACTTTCATTTGATTCAATTAGCTTTGTAAAATACATTTCACTTTCATTTAATTTAAACAACTTTGTTTGAATGTGTTTGACTTTCATTTGACTCAAATAGCTTTATTTGATTGCGTTTGACTTTCATTTGAGACAATTAGCTTTGTAGAACGTATTTGACTTTCATTTGATTCAAATAGCTTTATTTTAATGTGTTTGACTTTCATTTGATTCAATTAGCTTTGTAGAATGTATTTGACTTTCATTTGAGTCAAATAACTTTGTTTGACTGTGTTTGATTTTCATTTGTTTCAATTTGCTTTGTAGATTGTATTTGCCTTTCATTTTCTTCAAATAGCTTTGTTTGAATGTGTTTGACTTTAATTTGATTCAATTAGCTTTGTAGAATGTATTTGACATTCATTTAATTAAAATAGCTTTGTTTGAATGTGTTTGACTTTCATTTGATTCAATTAGCTTTGTTTGAATGTGTTTGACTTACATTTGATTCAATTAGCTTTGTAGAATGTATTTGACTTTCATTTGATTCAAATAGCTTTGTTTGAATGTGTTTGACTTTCATTTGATTCAATTAGCTTTGTAGAATGTATTTGACATTCATTTAATTAAAATAGCTTTGTTTGAATGTGTTTGACTTTCATTTGATTCAATTAGCTTTGTTTGAATGTGTTTGACTTTCATTTGATTCAATTAGCTTTGTAGAATGTATTTGACTTTCATTTGATTCAAATAGCTTTGTTTGAATGTGTTTGACTTTCATTTGATTCAAATAGCTTTGTTTGAATGTGTTTGACTTTCATTTGGTTCAATTAGCTTTGTAGAATGTGCTTGACTTTCATTTGATTCAAATAGCTTTGTTTGAATGTGTTTGACTTTCATTTGGTTCAATTAGCTTTGTAGAATGTATTTGACTTTTATTTGATTTAATTAGCTTTGTTTGAATGTATTTGACTTTCATTTGATTCAAATAGCTTTATTTGAATGTGTTTGACTTTCATTTGATTCAATTAGCTTTGTAGAATGTATTTGACTTTCATTTGATTCAATTAGCTTTGTTTGAATGTGTTTGACTTTCAATTGATTCAATTAGCTTTGTAAAATACATTTCACTTTCATTTAATTTAAACAACTTTGTTTGAATGTGTTTGACTTTCATTTGACTCAAATAGCTTTATTTGATTGCGTTTGACTTTCATTTGATACAATTAGCTTTGTAGAACGGATTTGACTTTCATTTGATTCAAATAGCTTTATTTTAATGTGTTTGACTTTCATTTGATTCAATTAGCTTTGTTTGAATGTGTTTGACTTTCATTTGATTCAATTAGCTTTGTAGAATGTATTTGACTTTCATTTGATTCAAATAGCTTTGTTTGAATGTGTTTGACTTTCAATTGATTTAATTAGCTTTGTAGAATGTATTTGACTGTCATTTGATTCAAATAGCTTTGTTTGAATATGTTTGAATTTCATTTAATTCAATTTGCTTTGTAGAATGCATTTCACTTTCATTTGATTTATATAGCTTTGTTTGAATGTGTTTGACTTTCATTTTAATTAAAAAGCTTTTTTTGAATGTAATTGACTTTCATTTGATTTAAAAGGCTTTGTTTGAATGTGTTTGACTTTCATTTGATGCAATTAGCTTTGTAGAATGTATTTTACTTTTATTTGATTTAATTAGCTTTGTTTGAATTTATTTGACTCTCATTTGATTCAAATAGCTTTGTTTCAATGTGTTTCACTTTCATTTGATTCAATTAGCTTTGTAGAATGTATTTGACTTTCATTTTATTCAAATAGCTTTGTTTGAATGTGTTTGACTTTCATTTGATACAATTAGCTTTGTAAAACGTATTTGACTGTAATTTGATTCAAATAGCTTTGTTTGAATGTATTTGACTTTCATTTGATTCAATTAGCTTAGTAGAATGTATTTGACTTTCATTTGATTCAAATAGCTTTATATGAATGTGTTTGACTTTCATTTGATTCAATTAGCTTTGTAGAATGTATTTGACTTTCATTTAATACGAAATCTTTGTTTGAATGTGGTGGACTTTCATTTGATTCAATTAGCTTTGTTTGAATGTGTTTTACTTTCATTTGATTCAATTCGCTTTTTTAAATGTATTTGACTTTCAGTTAATACAATTAGCTTTGTTTTAGTGTGTTTGACTTTCATTTGATTCAATTAGCTTTGTAGAATGTATTTGACTTTTATTTGATTTAATTAGCTTTGTTTGAATGTATTTGACTTTCATTTGATTCAAATAGCTTTATTTGAATGTGTTTGACTTTCATTTGATTCAATTAGCTTTGTAGAATGTATTTGACTTTCATTTGATTCAATTAGCTTTGTTTGAATGTGTTTGACTTTCAATTGATTCAATTAGCTTTGTAAAATACATTTCACTTTCATTTAATTTAAACAACTTTGTTTGAATGTGTTTGACTTTCATTTGACTCAAATAGCTTTATTTGATTGCGTTTGACTTTCATTTGATACAATTAGCTTTGTAGAACGTATTTGACTTTCATTTGATTAAAATAGCTTTATTTTAATGTGTTTGACTTTCATTTGATTCAATTAGCTTTGTAGAATGTATTTGACTTTCATTTGAGTCAAATAACTTTGTTTGACTGTGTTTGATTTTCATTTGTTTCAATTTGATTTGTAGATTGTATTTGCCTTTCATTTTCTTCAAATAGCTTTGTTTGAATGTGTTTGACTTTCATTTGATTCAATTAGCTTTGTAGAATGTATTTGACATTCATTTAATTAAAATAGCTTTGTTTGAATGTGTTTGACTTTCATTTGATTCAATTAGCTTTGTTTGAATGTGTTTGACTTTCATTTGATTCAATTAGCTTTGTAGAATGTATTTGACTTTCATTTGATTCAAATAGCTTTGTTTGAATGTGTTTGACTTTCATTTGATTCAAATAGCTTTGTTTGAATGTGTTTGACTTTCATTTGGTTCAATTAGCTTTGTAGAATGTGCTTGACTTTAATTTGATTCAATTAGCTTTGTTTGAATGTGTTTGACTTTTATTTGATTCAATTAGCTTTGTTGAATGTATTTGACTTTCATTTGATTCAATTAGCTTTGTTTGAATGTGTTTGACTTTCATTTAATTCAATTAGCTTTGTAGAATGTATTTGACTCTCATTTGATTCAAATAGCTTTGTTTGAATGCGTTTAACTTTCATTTGATTCAATTAGCTTTGTAAAATACATTTCACTTTCATTTAATTTAAACAACTTTGTTTGAATGTGTTTGACTTTCATTTGACTCAAATAGCTTTATTTGATTGCGTTTGACTTTCATTTGAGACAATTAGCTTTGTAGAACGTATTTGACTTTCATTTGATTCAAATAGCTTTATTTTAATGTGTTTGACTTTCATTTGATTCAATTAGCTTTGTAGAATGTATTTGACTTTCATTTGAGTCAAATAACTTTGTTTGACTGTGTTTGATTTTCGTTTGTTTCAATTTGCTTTGTAGATTGTATTTGCCTTTCATTTTCTTCAAATAGCTTTGTTTGAATGTGTTTGACTTTAATTTGATTCAATTAGCTTTGTAGAATGTATTTGACATTCATTTAATTAAAATAGCTTTGTTTGAATGTGTTTGACTTTCATTTGATTCAATTAGCTTTGTTTGAATGTGTTTGACTTTCATTTGATTCAATTAGCTTTGTAGAATGTATTTGACTTTCATTTGATTCAAATAGCTTTGTTTGAATGTGTTTGACTTTCATTTGATTCAATTAGCTTTGTAGAATGTATTTGACATTCATTTAATTAAAATAGCTTTGTTTGAATGTGTTTGACTTTCATTTAATTCAATTAGCTTTGTTTGAATGTGTTTGACTTTCATTTGATTCAATTAGCTTTGTAGAATGTATTTGACTTTCATTTGATTCAAATAGCTTTGTTTGAATGTGTTTGACTTTCATTTGATTCAAATAGCTTTGTTTGAATGTGTTTGACTTTCATTTGGTTCAATTAGCTTTGTAGAATGTGCTTGACTTTCATTTGATTCAATTAGCTTTGTTTGAATGTGTTTGACTTTCATTTGATTCAATTAGCTTTGTTGAATGTATTTGACTTTCATTTGATTCAATTAGCTTTGTTTGAATGTGTTTGACTTTCATTTAATTCAATTAGCTTTGTAGAATGTATTTGACACTCATTTGATTCAAATAGCTTTGTTTGAATGCGTTTAACTTTCATTTGATTCAATTAGCTTTGTAAAATACATTTCACTTTCATTTAATTTAAACAACTTTGTTTGAATGTGTTTGACTTTCATTTGACTCAAATAGCGTTATTTGATTGCGTTTGACTTTCATTTGAGACAATTAGCTTTGTAGAACGTATTTGACTTTCATTTGATTCAAATAGCTTTATTTTAATGTGTTTGACTTTCATTTGATTCAATTAGCTTTGTAGAATGTATTTGACTTTCATTTGAGTCAAATAACTTTGTTTGACTGTGTTTGATTTTCATTTGTTTCAATTTGCTTTGTAGATTGTATTTGCCTTTCATTTTCTTCAAATAGCTTTGTTTGAATGTGTTTGACTTTCATTTCATTCAATTAGCTTTGTAGAATGTATTTGACATTCATTTCATTAAAATAGCTTTGTTTGAATGTGTTTGACTTTCATTTGATTCAATTAGCTTTGTTTGAATGTGTTTGACTTTCATTTGATTCAATTAGCTTTGTAGAATGTATTTGACTTTCATTTGATTCAAATAGCTTTGTTTGAATGTGTTTGACTTTCAATTGATTCAATTAGCTTTGTAGAATGTATTTGACTGTCATTTGATTCAAATAGCTTTGTTTGAATATGTTTGAATTTCATTTAATTCAATTTGCTTTGTAGAATGCATTTCACTTTCATTTGATTTATATAGCTTTGTTTGAATGTGTTTGACTTTCATTTAAATTAAATAGCTTTTTTTTGAATGTGATTTACTTTCATTTGATTTAAAAGGCTTTGTTTGAATGTGTTTGACTTTCATTTGATGCAATTAGCTTTGTAGAATGTATTTTACTTTTATTTGATTTAATTAGCTTTGTTTGAATTTATTTGACTCTCATTTGATTCAAATAGCTTTGTTTCAATGTGTTTGATTTTCATTTGATTCAATTAGCTTTGTAGAATGTATTTGACTTTCATTTGATTCAAATAGCTTTATTTGAATGTGTTTGACTTTCATTTGATTCAATTAGCTTTGTAGAATGTATTTGACTTTCATTTAATACGAAATCTTTGTTTGAATGTGGTGGACTTTCATTTGATTCAATTAGCTTTGTTTGAATGTGTTTTACTTTCATTTGATTCAATTCGCTTTGTTGAATGTATTTCACTTTCAGTTAATAAAATAGCTTTGTTTGAATGTGTTTGACTTTCATTTGATTCAATTAGCTTTGTAGAATGTATTTGACTTTTATTTGATTTAATTAGCTTTGTTTGAATGTATTTGACTTTCATTTGATTCAAATAGCTTTATTTGAATGTGTTTGACTTTCATTTGATTCAATTAGCTTTGTAGAATGTATTTGACTTTCATTTTATTCAAATAGCTTTGTTTGAATGTGTTTGACTTTCATTTGATACAATTAGCTTTGTAAAACGTATTTGACTGTCATTTGATTCAAATAGCTTTGTTTGAATGTATTTGACTCTCATTTGATTCAAATAGCTTTGTTTGAATGCGTTTAACTTTCATTTGATTCAATTAGCTTTGTAAAATACATTTCACTTTCATTTAATTTAAACAACTTTGTTTGAATGTGTTTGACTTTCATTTGACTCAAATAGCTTTATTTTATTGCGTTTGACTTTCATTTGAGACAATTAGCTTTGTAGAACGTATTTGACTTTCATTTGATTCAAATAGCTTTATTTTAATGTGTTTGACTTTCATTTGATTCAATTAGCTTTGTAGAATGTATTTGACTTTCATTTGAGTCAAATAACTTTGTTTGACTGTGTTTGATTTTCATTTGTTTCAATTTGCTTTGTAGATTGTATTTGCCTTTAATTTTCTTCAAATAGCTTTGTTTGAATGTGTTTGACTTTAATTTGATTCAATTAGCTTTGTAGAATGTATTTGACATTCATTTAATTAAAATAGCTTTGTTTGAATGTGTTTGACTTTCATTTGATTCAATTAGCTTTGTTTGAATGTGTTTGACTTTCATTTGATTCAATTAGCTTTGTAGAATGTATTTGACTTTCATTTGATTCAAATAGCTTTGTTCGAATGTGTTTGACTTTCAATTGATTCAATTAGCTTTGTAGCATGTATTTGACTGTCATTTGATTCAAATAGCTTTGTTTGAATATGTTTGAATTTCATTTAATTCAATTTGCTTTGTAGAATGCATTTCACTTTCATTTGATTTATATAGCTTTGTTTGAATGTGTTTGACTTTCATTTAAATTAAATAGCTTTTTTTTGAATGTGATTTACTTTCATTTGATTTAAAAGGCTTTGTTTGAATGTGTTTGACTTTCATTTGATGCAATTAGCTTTGTAGAATGTATTTTACTTTTATTTGATTTAATTAGCTTTGTTTGAATTTATTTGACTCTCATTTGATTCAAATAGCTTTGTTTCAATGTGTTTGATTTTCATTTGATTCAATTAGCTTTGTAGAATGTATTTGACTTTCATTTGATTCAAATAGCTTTATTTGAATGTGTTTGACTTTCATTTGATTCAATTAGCTTTGTAGAATGTATTTGACTTTCATTTAATACGAAATCTTTGTTTGAATGTGGTGGACTTTCATTTGATTCAATTAGCTTTGTTTGAATGTGTTTTACTTTCATTTGATTCAATTCGCTTTGTTGAATGTATTTCACTTTCAGTTAATAAAATAGCTTTGTTTGAATGTGTTTGACTTTCATTTGATTCAATTAGCTTTGTAGAATGTATTTGACTTTTATTTGATTTAATTAGCTTTGTTTGAATGTATTTGACTTTCATTTGATTCAAATAGCTTTATTTGAATGTGTTTGACTTTCATTTGATTCAATTAGCTTTGTAGAATGTATTTGACTTTCATTTGAGTCAAATAACTTTGTTTGATTGTGTTTGATTTTCATTTGTTTCAATTTGCTTTGTAGATTGTATTTGCCTTTCATTTTCTTCAAATAGCTTTGTTTGAATGTGTTTGACTTTCATTTGATTCAATTAGCTTTGTAGAATGTATTTGACATTCATTTAATTAAAATAGCTTTGTTTGAATGTGTTTGACTTTCATTTGATTCAATTAGCTTTGTTTGAATGTGTTTGACTTTCAATTGATTCAATTAGCTTTGTAGAATGTATTTGACTTTCATTTGATTCAAATAGCTTTGTTTGAATGTGTTTGACTTTCAATTGATTCAATTAGCTTTGTAGAATGTATTTGACTGTCATTTGATTCAAATAGCTTTGTTTAAATATGTTTGAATTTCATTTAATTCAATTTGCTTTGTAGAATGCATTTCACTTTCATTTGATTTATATAGCTTTGTTTGAATGTGTTTGACTTTCATTTAAATTAAAAAGCTTTTTTTGAATGTGATTGACTTTCATTTGATTTAAAAGGCTTTGTTTGAATGTGTTTGACTTTCATTTGATGCCATTAGCTTTGTAGAATGTATTATACTTTTATTTGATTTAATTAGCTTTGTTTGAATTTATTTGACTGTCATTTGATTCAAATACCTTTGTTTCAATGTGTTTGTCTTTCATTTGATTCAATTAGCTTTGTAGAATGTATTTGACTTTCATTTTATCCAAATAGCTTTGTTTGAATGTGTTTGACTTTCATTTGATACAATTAGCTTTGTAAAACGTATTTGACTGTCATTTGATTCAAATAGCTTTGTTTGAATGTATTTGACTTTCATTTGATTCAATTAGCTTAGTAGAATGTATTTGACTTTCATTTGATTCAAATAGCTTTATTTGAATGTGTTTGACTTTCATTTGATTCAATTAGCTTTGTAGAATGTATTTGACTTTCATTTAATACGAAATCTTTTTTTGAATGTAATAGACTTTCATTTGATTCAATTAGCTTTGTTTGAATGTGTTTTACTTTCATTTGATTCAATTCTCTTTGTTGAATGTATTTGACTTTCAGTTAATACAATTAGCTTTGTTTGAATGTGTTTGACTTTCATTTGATTCAATTAGCTTTGTAGAATGTATTTGACTTTTATTTGATTTAATTACCTTTGTTTGAATGTATTTGACTTTCATTTGATTCAAATAGCTTTATTTGAATGTGTTTGACTTTCATTTGATTCAATTAGCTTTGTAAAATGTATTTGACTTTCATTTGATTCAATTAGCTTTGTTTGAATGTGTTTGACTTTGAATTGATTCAATTAGCTTTGTAAAATACATTTCACTTTCATTTAATTTAAACAACTTTGTTTGAATGTGTTTGACTTTCATTTGACTCAAATAGCTTTATTTGATTGCGTTTGACTTTCATTTGATACAATTAGCTTTGTAGAACGTATTTGACTTTCATTTGATTAAAGTAGCTTTATTTTATTGTGTTTGACTTTCATTTGATTCAGTTAGCTTTGTAGAATGTATTTGACTTTCATTTGAGTCAAATAACTTTGTTTGACTGTGTTTGATTTTCATTTGTTTCAATTTGCTTTGTAGATTGTTTTTGCCTTTCATTTTTTTTCAAATAGCTTTGTTTGAATGTGTTTGACTTTCATTTGATTCAATTAGCTTTGTAGAATGTATTTGACATTCATTTAATTAAAATAGCTTTGTTTGAATGTGTTTGACTTTCATTTGATTCAATTAGCTTTGTTTGAATGTGTTTGACTTTCATTTGATTCAATTAGCTTTGTAGAATGTATTTGACTTTCATTTGATTCAAATAGCTTTGTTTGAATGTGTTTGACTTTCATTTGATTCAATTAGCTTTGTAGAATGTATTTGACTGTCATTTGATTCAAATAGCTTTGTTTGAATGTGTTTGAATTTCATTTAATTCAATTTGATTTGTAGAATGCATTTCACTTTCATTTGATTTATATAGCTTTATTTGAATGTGTTTGACTTTCATTTAAATTAAAAAGCTTTTTTTGAATGTGATTGACTTTCATTTGATTTAAAAGGCTTTGTTTGAATGTGTTTGACTTTCATTTGATGCAATTAGCTTTGTAGAATGTATTTTACTTTTATTTGATTTAATTAGCTTTGTTTGAATTTATTTGACTCTCATTTGATTCAAATAGCTTTGTTTGAATGTGTTTGACTTTCATTTGATTCAATTAGCTTTGTAGAATGTATTTGACTTTCATTTTATTCAAATAGCTTTGTTTGAATGTGTTTGACTTTCATTTGATACAATTAGCTTTGTAGAACGTAGTTGACTGTCATTTGGTTCAAATAGCTTTGTTTGAATGTATTTGACTTTCATTTGATTCAATTAGCTTAGTAGAATGTATTTGACTTTCATTTGATTCAAATAGCTTTATTTGAATGTGTTTGACTTTCATTTGATTCAATTAGCTTTGTAGAATGTATTTGACTTTCATTTAATACGAAATCTTTGTTTGAATGTGTTTGACTTTCATTTGATTCAAATAGCTTTGTTTGAATGTATTTGACTTTCATTTGATTCAAATAGCTTAGTAGAATGTATTTGACTTTCATTTGATTCAAATAGCTTTATTTGAATGTGTTTGACTTTCATTTGATTCAATTAGCTTTGTAGAATGTATTTGACTTTTATTTGATTTAATTAGCTTTGTTTGAATGTATTTGACTTTCATTTGATTCAAATAGCTTTATTTGAATGTGTTTGACTTTCATTTGATTCAATTAGCTTTGTAGAATGTATTTGACTTTCATTTGAGTCAAATAACTTTGTTTGACTGTGTTTGATTTTCATTTGTTTCAATTTGCTTTGTAGAATGTATTTGCCTTTCATTTTCTTCAAATAGCTTTGTTTGAATGTGTTTGACTTTCATTTGATTCAATTAGCTTTGTAGAATGTATTTGACATTCATTTAATTAAAATAGTTGTGTTTGAATGTGTTTGACTTTCATTTGATTAAATTAGCTTTGTTTGAATGTGTTTGACTTTCATTTGATTCAATTAGCTTTGTAGAATGTATTTGACTTTCATTTGATTCAAATAGCTTTGTTTGAATGTGTTTGACTTTCAATTGATTCAATTAGCTTTGTAGAATGTATTTGACTGTCATTTGATTCAAATAGCTTTGTTTAAATGTGTTTGAATTTCATTTAATTCAATTTGCTTTGTAGAATGCATTTCACTTTCATTTGATTTATATAGCTTTGTTTGAATGTGTTTGACTTTCATTTAAATTAAAAAGCTTTTTTTGAATGTGATTGACTTTCATTTGATTTAAAAGGCTTATTTTGAATGTGTTTCACTTTCATTTGATGTAATTAGCTTTGTAGAATGTATTTTACTTTTATTTGATTTAATTAGCTTTGTTTGAATTTATTTGACTCTCATTTGATTCAAATAGCTTTGTTTGAATGTGTTTGACTTTCATTTGATTCAATTAGATTTGTAGAATGTATTTAACTTTCATTTGATTCAAATAGCTTTGTTTGAATGTGTTTGACTTTCATTTGATTCAATTAGCTTTGTTTGAATGTGCTTGACTTTCATTTGATTCAATTACCTTTGTAGAATGTATTTGACTTTCATTTGATTCAAAATCTTTGTTTGAATGTGTTTGACATTCATTTGATTAAAATAGCTTTGTTTGAATGTGTTTGACTTTCATTTGATTCAATTTGCTTTGTTTGAATGTGTTTGACTTTCATTTGATTCAATTAGCTTTGTAGAATGTATTTGACTTTCATTTGATTCAAATAGCTTTGTTTGAATGTGTTTGACTTTCAATTGATTCAATTAGCTTTGTAGAATGTATTTGACTGTCATTTGATTCAAATAGCTTTGTTTGAATGTGTTTGAATTTCATTTAATTCAATTTGCTTTGTAGAATGCATTTCACTTTCATTTGATTTATATAGCTTTGTTTGAATGTGTTTGACTTTCATTTAAATTAAAAAGCTTTTTTTGAATGTGATTGACTTTCATTTGATTTAAAAGGCTTTGTTTGAATGTGTTTGACTTTCATTTGATGCAATTAGCTTTGTAGAATGTATTTTACTTTTATTTGATTTAATTAGCTTTGTTTGAATTTATTTGACTCTCATTTGATTCAAATAGCTTTGTTTGAATGTGTTTGACTTTCATTTGATTCAATTAGCTTTGTAGAATGTATTTGACTTTCATTTTATTCAAATAGCTTTGTTTGAATGTGTTTGACTTTCATTTGATACAATTAGCTTTGTAGAACGTAGTTGACTATCATTTGATTCAAATAGCTTTGTTTGAATGTATTTGACTTTCATTTGATTCAAATAGCTTAGTAGAATGTATTTGACTTTCATTTGATTCAAATAGCTTTATTTGAATGTGTTTGACTTTCATTTGATTCAATTAGCTTTGTAGAATGTATTTGACTTTTATTTGATTTAATTAGCTTTGTTTGAATGTATTTGACTTTCATTTGATTCAAATAGCTTTATTTGAATGTGTTTGACTTTCATTTGATTCAATTAGCTTTGTAGAATGTATTTGACTTTCATTTGAGTCAAATAACTTTGTTTGACTGTGTTTGATTTTCATTTGTTTCAATTTGCTTTGTAGAATGTATTTGCCTTTCATTTTCTTCAAATAGCTTTGTTTGAATGTGTTTGACTTTCATTTGATTCAATTAGCTTTGTAGAATGTATTTGACATTCATTTAATTAAAATAGTTGTGTTTGAATGTGTTTGACTTTCATTTGATTAAATTAGCTTTGTTTGAATGTGTTTGACTTTCATTTGATTCAATTAGCTTTGTAGAATGTATTTTACTTTCATTTGATTCAAATAGCTTTGTTTGAATGTGTTTGACTTTCAATTGATTCAATTAGCTTTGTAGAATGTATTTGACTGTCATTTGATTCAAATAGCTTTGTTTAAATGTGTTTGAATTTCATTTAATTCAATTTGCTTTGTAGAATGCATTTCACTTTCATTTGATTTATATAGCTTTGTTTGAATGTGTTTGACTTTCATTTAAATTAAAAAGCTTTTTTTGAATGTGATTGACTTTCATTTGATTTAAAAGGCTTATTTTGAATGTGTTTCACTTTCATTTGATGTAATTAGCTTTGTAGAATGTATTTTACTTTTATTTGATTTAATTAGCTTTGTTTGAATTTATTTGACTCTCATTTGATTCAAATAGCTTTGTTTGAATGTGTTTGACTTTCATTTGATTCAATTAGATTTGTAGAATGTATTTAACTTTCATTTTATTCAAATAGCTTTGTTTGAATGTGTTTGACTTTCATTTGATTCAATTAGCTTTGTTTGAATGTGTTTGACTTTCATTTGATTCAATTACCTTTGTAGAATGTATTTGACTTTCATTTGATTCAAAATCTTTGTTTGAATGCGTTTGACATTCATTTGATTAAAATAGCTTTGTTTGAATGTGTTTGACTTTCATTTGATTCAATTTGCTTTGTTTGAATGTGTTTGACTTTCATTTGATTCAATTAGCTTTGTAGAATGTATTTGACTTTCATTTGATTCAAATAGCTTTGTTTGAATGTGTTTGACTTTCAATTAATTCAAATAGCTTTGTTTGAATGTGTTTGAATTTCATTTAATTCAATTTGCTTTGTAGAATACATTTCACTTTCATTTGATTTATATAGCTTTGTTTAAATGTGTTTGATTTTCATTTAAATTAAAAAGCTTTTTTTGAATGTGATTGACTTTCATTTGATTTAAAAGGCTTTGTCTGAATGTGTTTGACTTTCATTTGATGCAATTAGCTTTGTAGAATGTATTTTACTTTTATTTGATTTAATTAGCTTTGTTTGAATTTATTTGACTCTCATTTGATTCAAATAGCTTTGTTTGAATGTGTTTGACTTTCATTTGATTCAATTAGCTTTGTAGAATGTATTTGACTTTCATTTTATTCAAATAGCTTTGTTTGAATGTGTTTGACTTTCATTTGATACAATTAGCTTTGTAGAACGTAGTTGTCTGTCATTTGATTCAAATAGCTTTGTTTGAATGTATTTGACTTTCATTTGATTCAATTAGCTTAGTAGAATGTATTTGACTTTCATTTGATTCAAATAGCTTTATTTGAATGTGTTTGACTTTCATTTGATTCAATTAGCTTTGTAGAATGTATTTGACTTTCATTTAATACAAAATCTTTGTTTGAATGTGTTTGACTTTCATTTGATTCAATTAGCTTTGTTTGAATGTGTTTTACTTTCATTTGATTCAATTCGCTTTGTTGAATGTATTTGACTTTCAGTTAATACAATTAGCTTTGTTTGAATGTGTTTGACTTTCATTTGATTCAATTAGCTTTGTAGAATGTATTTGACTTTTATTTGATTTAATTAGCTTTGTTTGAATGTATTTGACTTTCATTTGATTCAAATAGCTTTATTTGAATGTGTTTGACTTTCATTTGATTCAATTAGCTTTGTAGAATGTATTTGACTTTCATTTGAGTCAAACAACTTTGTTTGACTGTGTTTGAATTTCATTTGTTTCAATTTGCTTTGTAGAATGTATTTGCCTTTCATTTTCTTCAAATAGCTTTGTTTGAATGTGTTTGACTTTCATTTGTTTCAATTAGCTTTGTAGAATGTATTTGACATTCATTTAGTTAAAATAGCTGTGTTTGAATGTGTTTGACTTTCATTTGATTCAATTAGCTTTGTTTGAATGTGTTTGACTTTCATTTGATTCAATTAGCTTTGTAGAATGTATTTGACTTTCATTTGATTCAAATAGCTTTGTTTGAATGTGTTTGACTTTCAATTGATTCAATTAGCTTTGTAGAATGTATTTGACTGTCATTTGATTCAAATAGCTTTGTTTAAATGTGTTTGAATTTCATTTAATTCAATTTGCTTTGTAGAATACATTTCACTTTCATTTGATTTATATAGCTTTGTTTGAATGTGTTTGACTTTCATTTAAATTAAAAAGCTTTTTTTGAATGTGATTGACTTTCATTTGATTTAAAAGGCTTTGTTTGAATGTGTTTGACTTTCATTTGATGCAATTAGCTTTGTAGAATGTATTTTTACTTTTATTTGATTTAATTAGCTTTGTTTGAATTTATTTGACTCTCATTTGATTCAAATAGCTTTGTTTGAATGTGTTTGACTTTCATTTGATTCAATTAGCTTTGTAGAATGTATTTAACTTTCATTTTATTCAAATAGCTTTGTTTGAATACGTTTGACTTTCAATTGATTCAAATAGCTTTGTTTGAATGTGTTTGAATTTCATTTAATTCAATTTTCTTTGTAGAATACATTTCACTTTCATTTGATTTATATAGCTTTGTTTAAATGTGTTTGATTTTCATTTAAATTAAAAAGCTTTTTTTGAATGTGATTGACTTTCATTTGATTTAAAAGGCTTTGTCTGAATGTGTTTGACTTTCATTTGATGCAATTAGCTTTGTAGAATGTATTTTACTTTTATTTGATTTAATTAGCTTTGTTTGAATTTATTTGACTCTCATTTGATTCAAATAGCTTTGTTTGAATGTGTTTGACTTTCATTTGATTCAATTAGCTTTGTAGAATGTATTTGACTTTCATTTTATTCAAATAGCTTTGTTTGAATGTGTTTGACTTTCATTTGATACAATTAGCTTTGTAGAACGTAGTTGTCTGTCATTTGATTCAAATAGCTTTGTTTGAATGTATTTGACTTTCATTTGATTCAATTAGCTTAGTAGAATGTATTTGACTTTCATTTTATTCAAATAGCTTTATTTGAATGTGTTTGACTTTCATTTGATTCAATTAGCTTTGTAGAATGTATTTGACTTTCATTTAATACGAAATCTTTGTTTGAATGTGTTTGACTTTCATTTGATTCAATTAGCTTTGTTTGAATGTGTTTTACTTTCATTTGATTCAATTCGCTTTGTTGAATGTATTTGACTTTCAGTTAATACAATTAGCTTTGTTTGAATGTGTTTGACTTTCATTTGATTCAATTAGCTTTGTAGAATGTATTTGACTTTTATTTGATTTAATTAGCTTTGTTTGAATGTATTTGACTTTCATGTGATTCAAATAGCTTTATTTGAATGTGTTTGACTTTCATTTGATTCAATTAGCTTTGTAGAATGTATTTGACTTTCATTTGAGTCAAACAACTTTGTTTGACTGTGTTTGAATTTCATTTGTTTCAATTTGCTTTGTAGAATGTATTTGCCTTTCATTTTCTTCAAAAAGCTTTGTTTGAATGTGTTTGACTTTCATTTGTTTCAATTAGCTTTGTAGAATGTATTTGACATTCATTTAGTTAAAATAGCTTTGTTTGAATGTGTTTGACTTTTATTTGATTCAATTTGCTTTGTTTGAATGTGTTTGACTTTCATTTGATTCAATTAGCTTTGTAGAATGTATTTGACTTTCATTTGATTCAAATAGCTTTGTTTGAATGTGTTTGACTTTCAATTGATTCAATTAGCTTTGTAGAATGTATTTGACTGTCATTTGATTCAAATAGCTTTGTTTGAATGTGTTTGAATTTCATTTAATTCAATTTGCTTTGTAGAATGCGTTTCACTTTCATTTGATTTATATAGCTTTGTTTGAATGTGTTTGACTTTCATTTAAATTAAAAAGCTTTTTTTGAATGTGTTTGACTTTCATTTGATTTAAAAGGCTTTGTTTGAATGTGTTTGACTTTCATTTGATGCAATTAGCTTTGTAGAATGTATTTTACTTTTATTTGATTTAATTAGCTTTGTTTGAATTTATTTGACTCTCATTTGATTCAAATAGCTTTGTTTGAATGTGTTTGACTTTCATTTGATTCAATTAGCTTTGTAGAATGTATTTGACTTCCATTTTATTCAAATAGCTTTGTTTGAATGTGTTTGACTTTCATTTGATACAATTAGCTTTGTAGAACGTAGTTGACTGTCATTTGATTCAAATAGCTTTGTTTGAATGTATTTGACTTTCATTTGATTCAATTAGCTTAGTAGAATGTATTTGACTTTCATTTGATTCAAATAGCTTTATTTGAATGTGTTTGACTTTCATTTGATTCAATTAGCTTTGTAGAATGTATTTGACTTTCATTTAATACGAAATCTTTGTTTGAATGTGTTTGACTTTCATTTGATTCAATTAGCTTTATTTGAATGTGTTTTACTTTCATTTGATTCAATTTGCTTTGTTGAATGTATTTGACTTTCAGTTAATACAATTAGCTTTGTTTGAATGTGTTTGACTTTCTTTTGATTCAATTAGCTTTGTAGAATGTATTTGACTTTTATTTGATTTAATTAGCTTTGTTTGAATGTATTTGACTTTCATTTGATTCAAATAGCTTTATTTGAATGTGTTTGACTTTCATTTGATTCAATTAGCTTTGTAGAATGTATTTGACTTTCATTTGAGTCAAATAACTTTGTTTGACTGTGTTTGATTTTCATTTGTTTCAATTTGCTTTGTAGAATGTATTTGCCTTACATTTTCTTCAAATAGCTTTGTTTGAATGTGTTTGACTTTCATTTGATTCAATTAGCTTTGTTGAATGTATTTGACATTCATTTAGTTAAAATAGCTGTGTTTGAATGTGTTTGACTTTCATTTGATTCAATTAGCTTTGTTTGAATGTGTTTGACTTTCATTTGATTCAATTAGCTTTGTAGAATGTATTTGACTTTCATTTGATTCAAATTAGCTTTGTTTGAATGTATTTGACTTTCATTTGATTCAAATAGCTTTGTTTGAATGTGTTTTGACTTTCATTTGATTCAATTAGCTTTGTAGAATGTATTTGACTGTCATTTGATTCAAATAGCTTTGTTTGAATGTGTTTGACTTTCATTTGATTCAATTTAGCTTTGTAGAATGTATTTCACTTTCATTTTGATTTTTATAGCTTTGTTTGAATGTGTTTGACTTTCATTTATAATTAGCTTTTTTTTTTTTATTTGATTGACTTTCATTTGATTTAAAATGCTTTGTTTGAATGTGTTTGACTTTCATTTGATTCAATTAGCTTTGTAGAATGTATTTTACTTTTATTTGATTTAATTAGCTTTGTTTGAATGTATTTGACTTTCATTTGATTCAAATAGCTTTGTTTGAATGTGTTTGACTTTCATTTGATTCAATTAGCTTTGTAGAATGTATTTGACTTTCATTTGATTCAAATAGCTTTGTTTGAATGTGTTTGACTTTCATTTGATTCAATTAGCTTTGTTTGAATGTGTTTGACTTTCATTTGATTTCAATTAGCTTTGTAGAATGTATTTGACTTTCATTTGATTCAAAATGCTTTGTTTGAATGTGTTTTGACATTCATTTGATTAAAATAGCTTTGTTTGAATGTGTTTGACTTTCATTTGATTCAATTTGCTTTGTTTGAATGTGTTTGACTTTCATTTGATTCAATTAGCTTTGTAGAATGTATTTGACTTTCATTTGATTCAAATAGCTTTGTTTGAATGTGTTTGACTTTCAATTGATTCAATTAGCTTTGTAGAATGTATTTGACTGTCATTTTATTCAAATAGCTTTGTTTGAATGTGTTTGAATTTCATTTAATTCAATTTGCTTTGTAGAATGCGTTTCACTTTCATTTGATTTATATAGCTTTGTTTGAATGTGTTTGACTTTCATTTAAATTAAAAAGCTTTTTTTGAATGTGTTTGACTTTCATTTGATTTAAAAGGCTTTGTTTGAATGTGTTTGACTTTCATTTGATGCAATTAGCTTTGTAGAATGTATTTTACTTTTATTTGATTTAATTAGCTTTGTTTGAATTTATTTGACTCTCATTTGATTCAAATAGCTTTGTTTGAATGTGTTTGACTTTCATTTGATTCAATTAGCTTTGTAGAATGTATTTGACTTTCATTTTATTCAAATAGCTTTGTTTGAATGTGTTTGACTTTCATTTGATACAATTAGCTTTGTAGAACGTAGTTGACTGTCATTTGATTCAAATAGCTTTGTTTGAATGTATTTGACTTTCATTTGATTCAATTAGCTTAGTAGAATGTATTTGACTTTCATTTGATTCAAATAGCTTTATTTGAATGTGTTTGACTTTCATTTGATTCAATTGCTTTGTAGAATGTATTTGACTTTCATTTAATACGAAATCTTTTGTTTTGAATGTGTTTTTTACTTTCATTTGATTCAATTAGCTTTGTTTGAATGTGTATTTTTAACTTTTATTTGATTTAATTAGCTTTGTTTGAATGTATTTGACTTTCATTTGATTCAAATAGCTTTATTTGAATGTGTTTGACTTTCATTTGATTCAATTAGCTTTGTAGAATGTATTTGACTTTCATTTGAGTCAATTAACTTTGTTTGACTGTGTTTGATTTTCATTTGTTTCAATTTGCTTTGTAGAATGTATTTGCCTTTCATTTTCTTCAAATAGCTTTGTTTGAATGTGTTTGACTTTCATTTGATTCAATTAGCTTTGTAGAATGTATTTGACATTCATTTAATTAAAATAGCTTTGTTTGAATGTGTTTGACTTTCATTTGATTCAATTAGCTTTGTTTGAATGTGTTTGACTTTCATTTGATTCAATTAGCTTTGTAGAATGTATTTGACTTTCATTTGATTCAAATAGCTTTGTTTGAATGTTCTTGACTTTCAATTGATTTAATTAGCTTTGTAGAATGTATTTGACTGTCATTTGATTCAAATAGCTTTGTTTAAATGTGTTTGAATTTCATTTAATTCAATTTGCTTTGTAGAATGCATTTCACTTTCATTTGATTTTTATAGCTTTGTTTGAATGTGTTTGACTTTCATTTAAATTAAAAAGCTTTTTTTGTATGTGATTGACTTTCATTTGATTTAAAAGGCTTATTTTGAATGTGTTTGACTTTCATTTGATGTAATTAGCTTTGTAGAATGTATTTTACTTTTATTTGATTTAATTAGCTTTGTTTGAATTTATTTGACTCTCATTTGATTCAAATAGCTTTGTTTGAATGTGTTTGACTTTCATTTGATTCAATTAGCTTTGTAGAATGTATTTAACTTTCATTTTATTCAAATAGCTTTGTTTGAATGTGTTTGACTTTCATTTGATTCAATAAGCTTTGTTTGAATGTGTTTGACTTTCATTTGATTCAATTAGCTTTGTAGAATGTATTTGACTTTCATTTGATTCAAAATCTTTGTTTGAATGTGTTTGACATTCATTTAATTAAAATAGCTTTGTTTGAATGTGTTTTGACTTTCATTTGATTCAATTTGCTTTGTTTGAATGTGTTTGACTTTCATTTGATTCAATTAGCTTTGTAGAATGTATTTGACTTTCATTTGATTCAAATAGCTTTGTTTGAATGTGTTTGACTTTCAATTGATTCAATTAGCTTTGTAGAATGTATTGACTGTCATTTGATTCAAATAGCTTTGTTTGAATGTGTTTGAATTTTATTTAATTCAATTTTCTTTGTAGAATGCATTTCACTTTCATTTGATTTATATAGCTTTGTTTGAATGTGTTTGACTTTCATTTAAATTAAAAAGCTTTTTTTGAATGTGTTTGACTTTCATTTGATTTAAAAGGCTTTGTTTGAATGTGTTTGACTTTCATTTGATGCAATTAGCTTTGTAGAATGTATTTTACTTTTATTTGATTTAATTAGCTTTGTTTGAATTTATTTGACTCTCATTTGATTCAAATAGCTTTGTTTAAATGTGTTTGACTTTCATTTGATTCATTAGCTTTGTAGAATGTATTTGACTTTCATTTTTTTTCAAATAGCTTTGTTTGAATGTGTTTGACTTTCATTTGATACAATTAGCTTTGTTGAACGTAGTTGACTGTCATTTGATTCAAATAGCTTTGTTTGAATGTATTTGACTTTCATTTGATTCAATTAGCTTAGTAGAATGTATTTGACTTTCATTTGATTCAAATAGCTTTATTTGAATGTGTTTGACTTTCATTTGATTCAATTAGCTTTGTAGAATGTATTTGACTTTCATTTAATACGAAATCTTTGTTTGAATGTGTTTGACTTTCATTTGATTCAATTAGCTTTGTTTGAATGTGTTTTACTTTCATTTGATTCAATTTGCTTTGTTGAATGTATTTGACTTTCAGTTAATACAATTAGCTTTGTTTGAATGTGTTTGACTTTCATTTGATTCAATTAGCTTCGTTTGAATGTGTTTGACTTCATTTGATTCAATTAGCTTTGTAGAATGTATTTGACTTTCATTTGATTCAAATAGCTTTGTTTGAATGTGTTAGACTTTCAATTGATTCAATTAGCTTTGTAGAATGTATTTGACTGTCATTTGATTCAAATAGCTTTGTTTGAATGTGTTTGAATTTCATTTAATTCAATTTGCTTTGTAGAATGCATTTCACTTTCATTTGATTTATATAGCTTTGTTTGAATGTGTTTGACTTTCATTTAAATTAAAAAGCTTTTTTTTGAATGTGTTTGACTTTCATTTGATTTAAAAGGCTTTGTTTGAATGTGTTTGACTTTCATTTGATGCAATTAGCTTTGTAGAATGTATTTTACTTTTATTTGATTTAATTAGCTTTGTTTGAATTTATTTGACTCTCATTTGATTCAAATAGCTTTGTTTAAATGTGTTTGACTTTCATTTGATTCAATTAGCTTTGTAGAATGTATTTGACTTTCATTTTATTCAAATAGCTTTGTTTGAATGTGTTTGACTTTTATTTGCTACAATTAGCTTTGTAGAACGTAGTTGACTAACATTTAATTCAAATAGCTTTGTTTGAATGTATTTGACTTTCATTTGATTCAAATAGCTTAGTAGAATGTATTTGACTTTCATTTGATTCAAATAGCTTTATTTGAATGTGTTTGACTTTCATTTGATTCAATTAGCTTTGTAGAATGTATTTGACTTTTATTTGATTTAATTAGCTTTGTTTGAATGTATTTGACTTTCATTTGATTCAAATAGCTTTATTTGAATGTTTTTGACTTTCATTTGATTCAATTAGCTTTGTAGAATGTATTTGACTTTCATTTGAGTCAAATAACTTTGTTTGACTGTGTTTGATTTCATTTGTTTCAATTTGCTTTGTAGAATGTATTTGCCTTTCATTTTCTTCAAATAGCTTTGTTTGAATGTGTTTGACTTTCATTTTGATTCAATTAGCTTTGTAGAATGTATTTGACTTTCATTTGATTCAAATAGCTTTGTTTTGAATGTGTTTGACTTTCAATTGATTCAATTAGCTTTGTAGAATGTATTTGACTGTCATTTGATTCAAATAGCTTTGTTTAAATGTGTTTGAATTTCATTTAATTCAATTTGCTTTGTAGAATGCATTTCACTTTCATTTGATTTATATAGCTTTGTTTGAATGTGTTTGACTTTCATTTAAATTAAAAAGCTTTTTTTGAATGTGATTGAGTTTCATTTGATTTAAAAGGCTTATTTTGAATGTGTTTCACTTTCATTTGATGTAATTAGCTTTGTAGAATGTATTTTACTTTTATTTGATTTAATTAGCTTTGTTTGAATTTATTTGACTCTCATTTGATTCAAATAGCTTTGTTTGAATGTGTTTGACTTTCATTTGATTCAATTAGATTTGTAGAATGTATTTAACTTTCATTTGATTCAAATAGCTTTGTTTGAATGTGTTTGACTTTCATTTGATTCAATTAGCTTTGTTTGAATGTGTTTGACTTTCATTTGATTCAATTACCTTTGTAGAATGTATTTGACTTTCATTTGATTCAAAATCTTTGTTTGAATGTGTTTGACATTCATTTGATTAAAATAGCTTTGTTTGAATGTGTTTGACTTTCATTTGATTCAATTTGCTTTGTTTGAATGTGTTTGACTTTCATTTGATTCAATTAGCTTTGTAGAATGTATTTGACTTTCATTTTATTCAAATAGCTTTGTTTGAATGTGTTTGACTTTCAATTGATTCAATTAGCTTTGTAGAATGTATTTGACTTCATTTGATTCAAATAGCTTTGTTTGAATGTGTTTGAATTTCATTTAATTCAATTTGCTTTGTAGAATGCATTTCACTTTCATTTGATTTATATAGCTTTGTTTAAATGTGTTTGACTTTCATTTAAATTAAAAAGCTTTTTTTGAATGTGATTGACTTTCATTTGATTTAAAAGGCTTTGTTTGAATGTGTTTGACTTTCATTTGATGCAATTAGCTTTGTAGAATGTATTTTACTTTTATTTGATTTAATTAGCTTTGTTTGAATTTATTAGACTCTCATTTGATTCAAATAGCTTTGTTTGAATGTGTTTGACTTTCATTTGATTCAATTAGCTTTGTAGAATGTATTTGACTTTCATTTTTTTCAAATAGCTTTGTTTGAATGTGTTTGACTTTCATTTGATACAATTAGCTTTGTAGAACGTAGTTGACTGTCATTTGATTCAAATAGCTTTGTTTGAATGTATTTGACTTTCATTTGATTCAATTAGCTTAGTAGAATGTATTTGACTTTCATTTGATTCAAATAGCTTTATTTGAATGTGTTTGACTTTCATTTGATTCAATTAGCTTTGTAGAATGTATTTGACTTTCATTTAATACGAAATCTTTGTTGAATGTGTTTGACTTTCATTTGATTCAATTAGCTTTGTTTGAAATGTGTTTTACTTTCATTTGATTCAATTCGCTTTGTTGAATGTATTTGACTTTCAGTTAATACAATTAGCTTTGTTTGAATGTGTTTGACTTTCATTTGATTCAATTAGCTTTGTAGAATGTATTTGACTTTCATTTGAGTCAAATAACTTTGTTTAACTGTGTTTGAATTTTCATTTGTTTCAATTTGCTTTGTAGAATGTATTTGCCTTTCATTTTCTTCAAATAGCTTGTTTGAATGTGTTTGACTTTCATTTTGATTCAATTAGCTTTGTAGAATGTATTTGACATTCATTTAGTTAAAATAGCTGTGTTTGAATGTGTTTGACTTTCATTTGATTCAATTAGCTTTGTTTGAATGTGTTTGACTTTCATTTGATTCAATTAGCTTTGTAGAATGTATTTGACTTTCATTTGATTCAAATAGCTTTTTTTAAATGTGTTTGAATTTCATTTAATTCAATTTGCTTTGTAGAATGCATTTCACTTTCATTTGATTTATATAGCTTTGTTTGAATGTGTTTGACTTTCATTTAAATTAAAAAGCTTTTTTTTAATGTGATTGACTTTCATTTGATTTAAAAGGCATTGTTTGAATGTGTTTGACTTTCATTTGATGCAATTAGCTTTGTAGAATGTATTTTACTTTTATTTGATTTAATTAGCTTTGTTTGAATTTATTTGACTCTCATTTGATTCAAATAGCTTTGTTTGAATGTGTTTGACTTTCATTTTATTCAATTAGCTTTGTAGAATGTATTTAACTTTCATTTTATTCAAATAGCTTTGTTTGAATGTGTTTGACTTTCATTTGATTCAATTAGCTTTGTTTGAATGTGTTTGACTTTCATTTGATTCAATTCGCTTTGTAGAATGTATTTGACTTTCATTTGATTCAAAATCTTTGTTTGAATGTGTTTGACATTCATTTGATTAAAATAGCTTTGTTTGAATGTGTTTGACTTTCATTTGATTCAATTTGCTTTGTTTGAATGTGTTTGACTTTCATTTGATTCAATTAGCTTTGTAGAATGTATTTGACTTTTCATTTGATTCAAATAGCTTTGTTTGAATGTGTTTGACTTTCAATTGATTCAATTAGCTTTGTAGAATGTATTTGACTGTTATTTGATTCAAATAGCTTTGTTTGAATGTGTTTGAATTTCATTTAATTCAATTTGCTTTGTAGAATGCATTTCACTTTCATTTGATTTATATAGCTTTGTTTGAATGTGTTTGACTTTCATTTAAATTAAAAAGCTTTTTTGAATGTGATTGACTTTCATTTGATTTAAAAGGCTTTGTTTGAATGTGTTTGACTTTCATTTGATGCAATTAGCTTTGTAGAATGTATTTTACTTTTATTTGATTTAATTAGCTTTGTTTGAATTTATTTGACTCTCATTAGATTCAAATAGCTTTGTTTGAATGTGTTTGACTTTCATTTGATTCAATTAGCTTTGTAGAATGTATTTGACTTTCATTTTATTCAAATAGCTTTGTTTGAATGTGTTTGACTTTCATTTGATACAATTAGCTTTGTAGAACGTAGTTGACTGTCATTTGATTTCAAATAGCTTTGTTTGAATGTATTTGACTTTCATTTGATTCAATTAGCTTAGTAGAATGTATTTGAATTTCATTTGATTCAATTAGCTTTATTTGAATTTGTTTGACTTTCATTTGATTCAATTAGCTTTGTAGAATGTATTTGACTTTCATTTAATACGAAATCTTTGTTTGAATGTGTTTGACTTTCATTTGATTCAATTAGCTTTGTTTGAATGTGTTTTACTTTCATTTGATTCAATTCGCTTTGTTGAATGTATTTGACTTTCAGTTAATACAATTAGCTTTGTTTGAATGTGTTTGACTTTCCTTTGATTCAATTAGCTTGTAGAATGTATTTGACATTTATTTGATTTAAATAGCTTTGTTTGAATGTGTTTGACTTTCATTTGATTCAATTAGCTTTGTAGAATGTATTTGACTTTCATTTAAGTCAAATAACTTTGTTTGACTGTGTTTGATTTTCATTTGTTTCAATTTGCTTTGTAGAATGTATTTGCCTTTCATTTTCTTCAAATAGCTTTGTTTGAATGTGTTTGACTTTCATTTGATTCAATTAGCTTTGTAGAATGTATTTGACATTCATTTAGTTAAAATAGCTGTGTTTGAATGTGTTTGACTTTCATTTGATTCAATTAGCTTTGTAGAATGTATTTGACTTTTCATTTGAATCAAATAACTTTGTTTGACTGTGCTTGACTTTTATTTGATTCAATTAGCTTTGTAGAATGTATTTGACTTTCATTTGATTCAAATAGCTTTGTTTGAATGTGTTTGATTTTCAATTGATTCAATTAGCTTTGTAGAATGTATTTGACTGTCATTTGATTCAAATAGCTTTGTTTAAATGTGTTTTGAATTTCATTTAATTTAATTTGCTTTGTAGAATGCATTTCACTTTCATTTGATTTATATAGCTTTGTTTGAATGAGTTTGACTTTCATTTAAATTAAAAAAGCTTTTTTTGAATGTGATTGACTTTCATTTGATTTAAAAGGCTTTGTTTGAATGTGTTTGACTTTCATTTGATGCAATTAGCTTTGTAGAATGTATTTTACTTTTATTTGATTTAATTAGCTTTGTTTGAATTTATTTGACTCTCATTTGATTCAAATAGCTTTGTTTGAATATGTTTGACTTTCACTTGATTCAATTAGCTTTGTAGAATGTATTTAACTTTCATTTTATTCAAATAGCTTTGTTTGAATGTGTTTGACTTTAATTTGATACAATTGGCTTTGTAGAACGTTATTTGACTGTCATTTGATTCAAATAGCTTTGTTTAAATGTATTTGACTTTCACTTGATTCAATTAGCTTCGTAGAATGTATTTGACTTTCATTTGATTCAAATAGCTTTATTCGAATGTGTTTGACTTTCATTTGATTCAATTGGCTTTGTAGAATGTATTTGACTTTCATTTAATACGAAATCTTTGTTTGAATGTGTTTGACTTTCATTTGATTCAATTAGCTTTGTTTGAATGTGTTTTACTTTCATTTGATTCAATTCGCTTTGTTGAATGTATTTGACTTTCAGTTAATACAATTAGCTTTGTTTGAATGTGTTTGACTTTCATTTGATTCAATTAGCTTTGTAGAATGTTATTTGACTTTTATTTTATTTAATTAGCTTTGTTTGAATGTATTTGACTTTCATTTGATTCAAATAGCTTTATTTGAATGTGTTTGACTTTCATTCGATTCAATTAGCTTTGTAGAATGTATTTGACTTTCATTTTATTCAAAATCTTTGTTTGAAAGTGTTTGACTTTCATTTGATTCAAATAGCTTTGTTTGAATGTGTTTGACTTTCATTTGATTCAATAGGCTTTGTAGAATGTATTTGACTTTCATTTGATTCAAATAGCTTTGTCTTGAATGTGTTTCGACTTTCATTTGATTCAATTAGCTTTGCTAGAATGTATTTGACTGTCATTTTGATTTCAAATAGCTTTGTTTGAATGTGTGTTTGAACTTCATTTTAATTCAATTTGCTTTGTATAATGCATTTCACTTCATTTGATTTATATAGCTTTGTTTGAATGTGTTTGACTTTCATTTAAATTAAAAAGCTTTTTTTGAATGTGTTTGACTTTCATTTGATTTAAAAGGCTTTGTTTGAATGTGTTTGACTTTCATTTGATCAATTAGCTTTGTAGAATGTATTTTACTTTTATTTGATTTAATTAGCTTTGTTTGAATTTATTTGACTCTCATTTGATTCAAATAGCTTTGTTTGAATGTGTTTGACTTTCATTTTATTCAATTAGCTTTGTAGAATGAATAGCTTTGTTTGAATGTTTGACTTTCATTTGAGCTTTGTGTTTGACTTTCATTTGATTCAATTAGCTTTGTAGAATGTATTTGACTTTTATTTGATTTGCTTTGTTTGAATGTGTTTGACTTTAATTTGATTCAATTAGCTTTGTAAAATGTATTTTACTTTTATTTGATTAATTAGCTTTGTTTGAATTTATTTGATTTGATTCAAATAGCTTTGTTTGAATGTGTTTGACTTTCATTTGATTCAATTAGCTTTGTAGAATGTATTTGACTTTCATTTGATTCAAATAGCTTTATTTGAATGTGTTTGACTTTCATTTGATTCAATTAGATTTGTAGAATGTATTTGACTTTCATTTGATTCAAAATCTTTGTTTGAATGTGTTTGACTTTCATTTGATTCAGCTTTGCACTTTCATTTGATTTAGCATTTGACTTTCATTTGAATAGCTTTGTTTGAATGTGTTTGACTTTCATTTGATTCAATTAGCTTTGTAGAATGTATTTGACTTTCATTTGATTCAAATAGCTTTATTTGAATGTGTTTGACTTTCATTTGATTCAATTAGCTTTGTAGAATGTATTTGACTTTCATTTGATTCAAAATCTTTGTTTGAATGTGTTTGACTTTCATTTGATTCAAATAGCTTTGTTTGAATGTGTTTAACTTTCATTTGATTCAATTAGCTTTGTAGAATGTATTTGACATTTGATTTAATTAGCTTTGTTTTAATGTGTTTGACTTTCATTTGATTCAATTAGCTTTTAGAATGTATTTGACATTCAAAATAGCTTTGTTTGAATGTGTTTGACTTTCATTTGATTCAAATAGCTTTGTAAAATGTATTTGCTTTCATTTGTTTGTTTGAATGAGTTTGACTTTCATTTGATTCAATTAGCTTTGTAGAATGTATTTGACTCTCATTGATTCAAATAGCTTTGTTTGAATGCGTTTAACTTTCATTTGATTCAATTAGCTTTGTAGAATGCATTTCACTTTCATTTGATTTAAATAACTTTGTTTCAATTTGACTTTCATTTGATTCAAATAGCTTTATTTTAATGTGTTTGACTTTCATTTGATCAATTAGCTTTGTTGTATTTGACATTCATTTGATTAAATAGCTTTGTTTGAATGTGTTTGACTTTCATTTGATTCAATTTGCTTTGTTTGAATGTGTTTGACTTTCATTTGATTTATTAGCTTTGTTGAATGTATTTGACTTTCATTTGATTCAATTAGCTTTGTTTGAATGTGTTTGACTTTCATTTGATTCAATTAGCTTTGTAGAATGTGTTTGACTTTTATTTGATTTAATTAGCTTTGTTTGAATGTTTTTTTCATTTAATTCAAATAGCTTGTTTGAATGTGTTTCACTTTTATTTGATTCAATTAGCTTTGTAGAACGTATTTGACTTTCATTTGATTCAAATAGCTTTGTTTGAATGTGTTTGACTTTCATTTGATTCAATTAGCTTGTAGAATGTATTTGACTTTCTTCAAATAGCTTTATTTGAATGTTTTTTACTTTCATTTGATTCAATTAGCTTTGTAGAATGTATTTGACTTTATTTGATTTAATTAGCTTTGTTTGTGTTTGACTTCATTTGATTCAAATAGCTTTGTTTGAATGTGTTTGAGTTTCATTTGATTCAATTAGCTTTGTAGAATGTATTTGACTTTCATTTGATTCAAATAGCTTTGTTTGAATGTGAATGAATTTTATTGATTCAATTTGCTTTGTAGATTGCATTTCACTTTCATTTGATTTATATAGCTTTGTTTGAATGTGTTTGACTTTCATTTAAATTAAAAAGCTTTTTTTGAATGTGTGACTTTTATTTGATTTAAAAGGCTTTGTTTGAATGTGTTTGACTTTCATTTGATTCAATTAGCTTTGTAAAATGTATTTTACTTTTATTTGATTTAATTAGCTTTGTTTGAATTTATTTGACTCTCCTTTGATTCAAATAGCTTTGTTTGAATGTGTTTGACTTTCATTTGATTCAATTAGCTTTGTAGAATGTATTTGACTTTCATTTGATTCAAATAGCTTTATTTGAATGTGTTTGACTTTCATTTGATTCAATTAGCTTTGTAGAATGTATTTGACTTCAAAATCTTTGTTTGAATGTGTTTGACTTTCATTTGATTCAAATAGCTTTGTTTGAATGTGTTTAACTTTCATTTGATTCAATTAGCTTTGTAGAATGTATTTGACTTTCATTTGATTCAAATAGCTTTGTTTGAATGTGTTTGACTTTCATTTGATTCAATTAGCTTGTAGAATGTATTTGACTGTCATTTGATTCAAATAGCTTTGTTTGAATGTGTTTGAATTTCATTTAATTCAATTTGCTTTGTAGAATGCATTTCACTTTCATTTGATTTATATAGCTTTGTTTGAATGTGTTTGACTTCATTTAAATTAAAAAGCTTTTTTTGAATGTGTTTGTTTTTCATTTGATTAAAAGGCTTTGTTTGAATGTGTTTGACTTTCATTTGATGCAATTAGCTTTGTAGAATGTATTTTACTTTTATTTGATTTAATTAGCTTTGTAGAATGTATTTGACTTTAATTTGATTTAAATAGCTTTATTTGAATGTGTTTGACTTTCATTTGATTCAATTAGCTTTGTAGAATGTATTTGACTTTCATTTGATTCAAATAGCTTTATTTGGATGTTTTGACTTTCATTTGATTCAATTAGCTTTGTTGAATGTATTTGACATTCATTTAATTAAAATAGCTTTGTTTGAATGTGTTTGACTTTCATTTGATTCAAATAGCTTTATTTGAATGTGTTTGACTTTCATTTGATTCAATTAGCTTTGTAGAATGTATTTGACTTTCATTTGATTCAATTAGCTTTGTTTGAATGAGTTTGACTTTCATTTGATTCAATTAGCTTTGTAGAATGTATTTGACTCTCATTTGATTCAAATAGCTTTGTTTGAATGCGTTTAACTTTCATTTGATTCAATTAGCTTTGTAGAATGCATTTCACTTTCATTTGATTTAAATAACTTTGTTTCAATGCGTTTGACTTTCATTTGATTCAAATAGCTTTATTTTAATGTGTTTGACTTTCATTTGATACTATTAGCTTTGTTAAACATATTTGACATTCATTTGATTAAAATAGCTTTGTTTGAAGGTGTTTGACTTTCATTTGATTCAATTTGCTTTGTTTTAATGTGTTTGACTTTCATTTGATTCATTTAGCTTTGTAGAATGTATTTGACTTTCAATTGATTCAAATAGCTTTGTTTGAATGTGAATGAATTTTATTGATTCAATTTGCTTTGTAGATTGCATTTCACTTTCATTTGATTTATATAGCTTTGTTTGAATGTGTTTGACTTTCATTTAAATTAAAAAGCTTTTTTTGAATGTGACTTTTATTTGATTTAAAAGGCTTTGTTTGAATGTGTTTGACTTTAATTTCATTCAATTAGCCTTGTAAAATGTATTTTACTTTTATTTGATTTAATTAGCTTTGTGTGAATTTATTTGACTCTCCTTTGATTCAAATAGCTTTGTTTGAATGTGTTTGACTTTCATTTGATTCAATTAGCTTTGTAGAATGTATTTGACTTTCATTTGATTCAAATAGCTTTATTTGAATGTGTTTGACTTTCATTTGATTCAATTAGATTTGTAGAATGTATTTGACTTTCATTTGATTCAAAATCTTTGTTTGAATGTGTTTGACTTTCATTTGATTCAAATAGCTTTGTTTGAATGTGTTTAACTTTCATTTGATTCAATAAGCTTTGTAGGATGTATTTGTCTTTCATTTGATTCAAATAGCTTTGTTTGAATGTGTTTGACTTTCATTTAATTCAATTAACTTTGTAGAATGTATTTTACTTTCATTTGATTCGAAATCTTTGTTTGAATGTGTTTGACTTTCATTTGATTCAATTAGATTTGTAGAATGTATTTGACTTTCATTTGATTCAAAATCTTTGTTTGAATGTGTTTGACTTTCATTTGATTCAAATAGCTTTGTTTGAATGTGTTTAACTTTCATTTGATTCAATTAGCTTTGTAGAATGTATTTGACTTTTATTTGATTTAATTAGCTTTGTTTTAATGTGTTTGACTTTCATTTGATTCAATTAGCTTTGTAGAATGTATTTGACATTCATTTAATTAAAATAGCTTTGTTTGAATGTGTTTGACTTTCATTTGATTCAAATAGCTTTGTAAAATGTATTTGTCATTTGACTTAATTATCTTTGTTTGAATGAGTTTGACTTTCATTTGATTCAATTAGCTTTGTAGAATGTATTTGACTCTCATTGATTCAAATAGCTTTGTTTGAATGCGTTTAACTTTCATTTGATTCAATTAGCTTTGTAGAATGCATTTCACTTTCATTTGATTTAAATAACTTTGTTTCAATGCGTTTGACTTTCATTTGATTCAAATAGCTTTTTTTAATGTGTTTGACTTTCATTTGATACAATTAGCTTTGTTGAACATATTTGACATTTTTTGATTAAAATAGCTTTGTTTGAATGTGTTTGACTTTCATTTGATTCAATTTGCTTTGTTTGAATGTGTTTGACTTTCATTTGATTATATTAGCTTTGTTGAATGTATTTGACTTTCATTTGATTCAATTA